>NW_019384431.1:872121-932077 GCF_000671375.1 Centruroides sculpturatus | reverse complement strand
TATATAATCTGCGTGGTTTAAATATAGAGATGTTAAAATATGAGAAAATTTTGTGCATTTTAACTATCGAATTTTAAAAACAAAATTCAAAAGCAACTTTTTACTTATAAGAAATAATAAACGTAATAAGTATAAACAAAGAAAACAAATCTATGTATAACAATATAAAAGATATATAGATAAAAAAAACTATAATATGTTTACAAGAAATCATATCTGTCAGTATGAGAAATTACAAAATCTATATCATCAACATAAGTGTGAATATAAAAGAAATTCATGGATAAAATTTTTATTTCGAGAATGGATGTAAAATATTTCAAAAAGTTGTACATCACATCTTTCTCAAATCTATAAATACTGCAAACACTTCTCGTACAGGAAAGTGTTTGCACGATAGGATGGATAGAAGTAGCTTATGGAAAGTGTTGTACTACATGATATTTTCGATGTTTATTCGACTATAAGAAAACAATATACGATACCATCAAAGCCTGTATTCACGCATTTGAAATAAATATAACTTAAGATTATTGACGTTTTTCTGCATATTGTTCTTTATATACAAACACGAGAAATATCAAAAGTGAAATAAGATTAAATCAGAAATAAAAGTGTCTCATGTGTATATATATAAGTTATATGTATAGTGTATATTCTTACGTAATGTATAGTGTACTGTACATACAAAAGCAAGGGGAGATATGTAAGTTGACTTATTTATATTCACACGAGGGCATTTCTTATTTTATTTATTCGTGTTTGAACGTAAAGAACAGAAACAGAATATACAATTAAACTAAAAGTGGAAGAAATTAATGAATTTCTGTATTCATAACGGGTTTCGCGTGATCAAAGAAAACTAGTAATACAGTGAATACTGAGTTGAAAGTAGTGTGAGTGAAGAAATGCTTTGGAAATGTGGGAAAAGATTGAGTGGGACAACTGCAGGAAAGATAATTCAGAATTTCTTCATTGTTATGTCGGTAAACCTTGTCTCATATCTTTGTTTTTAAACTATTAAATAACGCCACCTAAAATGAAGTTCGAACGAATCTAAAAGTGTAAATGTAAAAGATAAAAACTTTCTAAAGTAAATATTCTTAAAAATTTATCATTTTTAATATACTGATAGATTTTTTTTTGTTTTTGTAAACATTTAAAAATTAATATTTTTATAAAGAAGNGCCCAGATTCGATTCCAAGTTCTCCAGAGTGGCAGGCTTCAATATCCTCGGTCATCCGACTGGCCGTATCATAACTTTCAAAAGACTGGGCTTTTTGTAAATTTTTTTACGTGATATGTGTTTTCACGAAAAGTTTTTTTGTAAATGAAAATATTTCAAGAACTTTTTGCTTCTAATTATCTACAACCTGATAAATTTTGGACATAAATACAACTTCAAAGAACATTGTTCCAGTATCGTATCGACAACGTTTTTATCTAATCATGATAGTTCATAAAACTTCATTTTTCTTTAATTCAGTACAAACATTTTAATTAAAAGTTTAATAAATGATTTATATTGAACAAATTTCTCGAATTTCATCGAAATTAGAAGAATTATATGAGAGAAAAATCGAATGACGGTAAAACCGAAAATAATAAGATAACAATTTCTAAATTTTAAGATATTTTATTGTGTAATATCGTATTTGGACACCGATATCAAATTTTTAAACTAGAATCAGATGTAGGGATAATCATAAATCACAATTTGTCGGTTTCATTAGATTAAATTAATCTTTTCGATCCGAATAATTAGTGTTAGACATTTTGGAATTTATAGCCCTACTACATGTTCGACATAATATTAAAACTATAGTTAGAAAACGAGGATATTATGCTTGCATAACGGTTTAAAATCTCAATATAAACATTTAAAAATTAATATTTTTATAAAGAAGAATTTTCCAAATTTTTAAATATAGTGTGGCCCAAAAAGGTACCCACTTTTGTTAAATGTGTTTTATTAAGTGATGAAAAGTGTTTTCTTGAAAACCTCGTTACATCAATACACTGCAACCTTTTATCATTGATGCTTTTCAGGAAATAAATATTAATAAAGACCTTTGGAAAACTTGTGTCAGTGTTGAAGATTGGCTACAATATGTGTAATAAATAATGGGAAACAATTTAAAACTTAGTATAATTTGCTTCTTGTTTATTCTTTAATTATAGGCCTACATAATTTTAAAGTTTTACAGTAACTAAATGCTTCATTTCTTAATAAAGCATGTTTTAAAGCTTTCAAAGAAAAGTGGGTATCTACTTTTGGGCCATCTTGTGTTATAAATTTTCTATTCATTAAGTATTTATGATAATCAATATCATACAAATAATCAACGTATAACCTAATATTCTTCAAACTTTTAGAATTTTGTGAGTTCCTCTTTATAAGCAATGGTTTACGGGTGAAAATCATAAGATCTTTATTTTCCTTAACTTTAAATATGAATGGAAAGAACGTAAGGAATGGAAAACGTATGTAAACAACTAAACAGAAATCTTGAAAGGTAAAAGTTAAGCTGTAAAATTTAGAGAATGTTCAGGAAAAGAAAAGTTTGACTTCGCAGAAATGTCTGTACACATAATTAAAACAAAAGAAAAATATCTGAATAGTAAAATATATGAGATTTGTCATACAAATTTTATATATAAAATTAAATTAAAAATTTAATTAATTTTTCATCAGTTTTACGTGTCGTGCATTACGTATGCCATGCAGAATATCAATAAAGATGAATTTAAATATATTATTTTTAAGTACAATCAAATATTTACAAGTATTTTCAACCAGGAAAGTAAATGTATAAAATTTAATAAAACAATTTCGAACTATTATAATCGTGTAACAACTAATAATACAATTAACCTTAATCCTGAACTTTGCTTACTGCATTTAGATAATCACTGCCTATTGATCCTTATTCCTGTATTAAATTCTAAAATTTATGCAGCAAGGCAATTAAATGCAACGTGGCAGCCAGAACGACATTATTGCTGTCTCTATTATTAAATTACGGTATAGAATTACCGATTAATTCCATCACTTCAGCGACATAGTTATCAGGAACGCAAAATACATATAGAATCACGATGGTTACATAAATTCGATTAAGTTTGATATCGTACTTAATCTATAATACGGACCAACTCAATTCAGTCCGGTTAGTTCAAGTTTACACTATCGACAAATAAACGATATAGGCTTATAATCTTTGGCAAATTATCAGTTAAGAAGAACTACAGAAGGTTTACATTTTAAAACAAAGCTAAAAAAACTATTCTTTCACGTATAATGTCAAAATAAAGTTTGTAGTACCAACAAATTGCATAAAACCAAGTTTCTTTTTCTCGCTAAGAGTGACTTTTCAGGAATCCCTGTTGCATATGGATTAGCTTTTTAGATGCAAGTAAGAAAAGAAACCATCCCATGGGCATACCAGTGAGGCGATGCGAGTGATATTTTAAACAGTCTTCAAACATTTATAAAGCAGATTCCATGTATCTGCTATACAAGTTATTTTACTTTATCTGGTTGTTCACACGTACCTCTTTTAAATCGATAGACAGACAAACAAACCCATATTTTTCACTTTAAAAAGTTGAAAGAAATAAACTGCAACGTTATACTGTAGAACACAAAGTAGTTCGTTAGGAAATTTCAATAATAACTTTATATTCATACTATACATTTCATCTACTGCATGTATAGTGTGTACAGTACGTAATATACACATTATACAAATAGAATATAAAACGTTAAAAATTCATATTTATATTTTCTGTGAATTTTAAAAGAAAACTAAGAAGTAAATTAAAACGTTTTAAGAATGAGCATTCATTTATTGCCATATTGTAGACTTTTGAATCTTTATTGAATACTTTATGAAAAAAATGGCTTACTGTTAGTTAAATACTTATTCGTTCGTAATATATCTCCTAATAATAAGTATAATACTAGTAAATTTTTTCTCAATATATTTAATTATCAAAGATAAAAATCTTACGCCAGTTTGTTTCTGTGTAACATTTTATACGCAATTTAATTTTTATATATTCATAAAGACTACAGTTTGAATCGATTTGAATAAAACTTTGATTGAATATGTTATTTATCATGTTCGTACTATAATAAATATGCCTTATACCGTGAAAGATTTGGTTTAAAAAATAAATAAAAAAATCTTAATAAATCAATTTTTTTTTATTTAGACATAAATTCAAAATTTCAAATAAATTTGAAGAAAAATTAATTTTATTTGCATGTATATATATATTTGCTTTAAAATAACGAAATAATATGGTATAAATTTAATTTTTTCCGGCATTTTATTTTCTGAAGAAAATTCTGTCATTAAGTATAAATTCTCTCTTGTAATAAACATTTTACGAGTTAATAACACATAAAAACTTTTAGAGTTTATTGCAATTAAGTTACAGTTTTTATATTACATTACATTACAATTCTCCATATAACAACTATTTCAATGAAATAGTAAAAACTTAAAAAAAAATTCAATTAAATATCAATTTTAATATCATATTGTATTTTGAATTTATCTCTTGCAAATCCTAAATATTCTTAGTTTTATTGATAAAATAAGCTTTACAATACCTTATAATGAAATTTAATTTTATATTAATTTATTACTTATTAATATATTTAATTTATATTTAATTACTTTGATTGTTCCCAGCTTTCATTAAGAGTTTTAATTTTTTTTATTCAATAAATAATAAGATTAATAAATTTATTTATTCCATCAGACAGCAAAAGCCTTTATATACAGCAGAAATACTGTACATAAAGGAAAGCTAATTCAAAAATGAAAAATGTTTTAATAATTAATAACTACCTTTTATTAACACGTGCATGACAATTGTATTACGAATGGTCCGATAAACCGTATTTGCCATTATAAATGTTTTGAAAAGTTCACTAAATTGTGGTTTGGTTAATACAGTATTCAAATTTAAGACGTGATATTCGCCAATCTCTAATAGATAATAAAAAATTCTTAAAATTTTTTTGTGTATTAAACGTGCATAAAAAGTAATTTATTAATAACTTAGAAAACATTATTATTTTTGCATTAAGCCATTAAAAACTTGAGTTTTAACATAAACAACATAAATATTAATTCACAAGAAATTAAAATCGATCTATAATCCTAGATGAAATAATAAAAAAAATGAAAGTACGAATAAATACAAAATAATGTAGTATCATGCTATTAATAAGAACAGAATATTTTTCAACGAAATCATCCTGTTATAGTTTTATTCTCAATATTTCCTTTCATCACCTCTTTCAGAAGATATTAGACTTAACGACCGTTAAGTCTAATTTACAGGGGATAGTAAGTAATAAACTCGCAATGGGGAAAAATCTCCAAGAGGAAAAAATTAAAGAATAAAAAAGTAGCTAAGATAAAAGCTGTGCCGAAAGTGATACAAAGTAATTGATAAAAAGCGAACCATGTTTTTATGCGGTCTTAAAAAGGATACGGTTATCTCTACTAGCATTTGAGAATGTAGTTGAAATATTCTAATATAATATAGCCTTTATTTAGAACGTTTGTAAAAATACTCTGAAATTTATCGTTGGTCTGTGAATTTTCAAAATAAAATCAAATTATTTTAATAATCTGCTATGCTGTGGATATAATCAAGTCTAACAATATTAATATCAAGCGTCCAAGTATTAAAAATAAATTTAATTTTTAATAATCTGCTAGTTTTATAATCTTTTAACAATAATACAGATCAGGACTGGATTTACAAGTAAGCTATTTATGTAAGCTGTAGCTGTTCCAAGATGCCTCAAAAATTTCTACAAAAAAGAAAATTGAAGTCAACTTTTGTAATAAAGATTTTTTACAAACTAACTAAAATATACTTTTTATTTTGTGTAGTATTTAATTAATATGTTTATATTAATTCTTTTCTTTTTATGACTGACTTCTAAGATTGTAAAGGTTTCACACAGAGTTCAGCTTAGGACCTCGAAATGCCTAAATCCGGTCCTGATACGAAAAGATCAACTAACATTGTACAACTTTATCTGATTAATACAGACAAGTGACAACTTGATAAATACTGTAATCGACACAAAAACGTACCTATATCACTTTACAAAAGAGAACTTATACCCTTAAGGAAATTCCTAAACCTGAAAAGAAACAACACAACAGCACATAATTAAAACAAAAGAAAAATATCTGAATAGTAAAATATATGAGATTTGTCATACAAATTTTATATATAAAATTAAATTAAAAATTTAATTNAAAAGATCAACTAACATTGTACAACTTTATCTGATTAATACAGACAAGTGACAACTTGATAAATACTGTAATCGACACAAAAACGTACCTATATCACTTTACAAAAGAGAACTTATACCCTTAAGGAAATTCCTAAACCTGAAAAGAAACAACACAACAGTACTTGCTATAGTTACAGTTGGCTTCAATCCAAACAATATCGTCTTTGGAATTCCAAAGAAATTTTTCCTAAAAAACTGAACTTCATTAAAATTATAATATCATATTTATATTCTTATTTTAAAAAATTAATTAAGTATAAACATAATATAATATTTCATTATTTAGTCGTTGTATTTTCTTTTAACATTAATCTTATTACAATCAATAAAGGTATGGAACAACTTTTGACATATTCCAGATTACATCCACAGGTTACAATTATATTCGTCTTTCGTGAGAGCATCGAATCCATCAACTGACAGAATCTGCATCTGGAATGATCAATACTTCACCATCCCACAAGCTCGCTAGTAAGAAACTAAAAATCGATACTTCTATTATTTTATAAATATATAAATTTGCTGATGATCTAATAAGCTCCACACAAGTTTTTAAGAGTTTGAAAGTCATGAGATTTGATGATATTGTCGTTTGCAATGAAAAATCCTACATTTAGTAATTCACTGATANTCCTGTTAAAATATTATTATTAATAAATACAATAATATTTTATACTTATATTAACAGTCAAGCATGTTTTAAGAGATAAAAAATTATCATATTAAATATGCAGTTAGAAAATAATTTTAGGAAAATAAATCATATCATGGAGTCATGACGTGCATTTTCCAAATGTGGACACAAGCCAAATAATTTAACTATAACGATTTATGAAGTTGCGTTAGAATATATAATATGAGTTTTATAAATATATATGCATGTACTGTACACATAGACACAAATATCTTCTTTTTTTCAAATATGAAGTCAATAATAATTAAATTAAATATTCTGATTATTATGATAATTTAGTTCTCGATCAAATATTGATTCAACTTTCCTAAAATAGATTTAGGTCCCGTCGATAACATACTAATGGGAGATAATCTTATAAATTTATCTCCAACGTGGTATAAATTTTACTTATAATTTCCTTTTTTCTTTGTCTAAAAGGAGTATATAGAAGTCCAGAGCTGGACTTCTGTACAGTATACTCCTTTTACTTTGTATATACTCCATATACTCTGTCAGCAATAAAAATGATTAAATATATTTTCACCATCCCACAAGCTCGCTAGTAAGAAACTAAAAATCGATACTTCTATTATTTTATAAATATATAAATTTGCTGATGATCCCTATAGTACGATCGAAGCAATTTTTTTTTTACCTTTTTAATTTTCTTCTGGATTTTCTAGCTTCAAGTTTTTCCAATTTCGTCTCAGATTTAATTAAATTTTATTCGTTAAATGGAATTAATAATTGAAACAATTTACATGAAAATTTGGCTAATAATTACATCGTTACCGCTCCAATGACATTAGGTGAAGGAATTATTAATAGTAATGCAATATCTAACCATCATGTACAACTGTTAATCCATTAATTAATACAGAAATGAAATGTTTCTAGTTATGTTTATACTTGTGGCGATTAAAAATTAATTACTCGAATTGATTTTATAACTTAAAATACGTTTAGATAGCTCCAGATTCGTTCGAAGAATCCTGTAAATTTAAGGAGTGGAATAATAATTTGACATTAAGAGGTTTTCCTTAATGAAAACTTTTTCGACGCTATTGAGATCTAAAATAAGATTTTTCCTCTTGAAATTTAATTAGTGCAATTAAAGAGCTGAATTATAATTGCGATTAATGACGAGGTTCTTGTAGTACAACCATTCACTTGGAAATTGTGACACTTCTCTTCATTTTTACAATAAAATGATTTAGTTAGAGAACTTTTCTAAGACTTCAGACATTAAAAAAAATGTATAAAAATCTAATAAATCATTACTTTCAAGTATATGAAGTGCATTCCTAAATATTAGTGCTAAGTATTACGTGCATATCTTCAATGGGATTCATTGCATTAGTCGTTCGACCCTGATAAATGTTGTCTGAAGTAATTTGAAAGAGTAAATAGATAAAACTCCGTTTAAATTTCTAGTTTTAATAGCTAGCTGTTAAAATTAGAAATACAGTGCACGCTACTAAAACCCAGAACGATATAATTAAAAAAGTAATAACTTATAATCATTTGTTAGAAAATAAATTTAGTTAAGGAAAATGGCTTTAAAAACCAAAGATTTATTGAGTAATATATAAATATTTCTTTAAAATAAATTGAAGAATCTATTTAAATATTGCAATTACAAATTTGCTGTTCTGAAAAGAATGGATAAACTGTAATTCAGTTTATAGTTTGTTGGATTAAATATGAACAAATTGACTATACACAAGCGCAACATAACTTCAAATCTGATATGTAAATTAAGAAAAGTTTATTAATTTTAGTTTGGATATGATAATGAACAAAAAGTATGGGAACATAACTATAGGTAAACATAAATCCAATCAAACTAGAGTAAATTTACAGAATCCCTATTAAGAATTAGTTTTACGTAAAGAGTAAAAGTAATGACGAGAAGAGTGAGAAAATACTTTGATAATCATAACCTCGATAAAAAGTTCAGTAATGAAATAAGTTTGATAGAGTTTATGACCATAAAATAAACAAAGTAATAGCAAACAAGGAGTGAAAAATGACCAGAAAAATTTATATTAATAGTAATAAATTCTTTATAAAATAAAAAGAAAAATTAATTAAAATTACTGAAGAAATCCGATTTATTATATCAAAAATTTACCGTTTAAAACTAATATTTCTATAAAACTAAAGCATTTTGTGTGTTATGTATTTAAATATTAATGAGTACAAAGCAATAATTTGTACAAGAACAATTAAATCTAGACAGAAATTTTATCTTAAATTAAAAAAACATTTTGATGTGAAGAACAATAATACTTGATAATATTTTCTCTGGTAATATTTGATAATTCAAACACGAAAAAAGCCATTTTTTTGTGTCATCCAACTGTCAAATCTCATAAAACAGTTTTATTAATGAATAATCATTACACGAAACAAAAGATTAAATTTGCTTTGTGTTTCAAACCAAAAACTTTTTTCCCCCTACAAAAGTACACATATGGAAATCGACCAAAGCAAAATCGATTCTCACGAAATAAATACAAATAATCCGATTTAAAATATTGATAATCCTGCTTTTTACAGTATAATTAAATCAAAACATATCCTTCAGCAACATAACGTCAACGCCAATTTTTCTTCTAAATGCACGAAACAAAATTACCGATTTTTAAATGATATCTTAAAAATTAAATAAAGCTTTAAACTAAAAAATCTATATTAAAATTTTCTTCTTAAAACTTATTTTAATTGATTTCTAGTGCTAATTACATTAAAAAAGAATTTTTTCTTATGATTTATTGTTTATATAAATTAAATCTCACACTAGTAATTTCTTCGTTAATTTTATATTAATTTTTGCGCTTTTTTTAAATACAATTTTTAGCAAAATTCTGTAGATTTTAGATTAGTTTAAGGGGATATCTAATATATTAGTTTACCTGTTAAAGTAATTCTTTTACCAGGATGAATCATAGTGCGGCGACAAAGGGCTAAGAAAATAAAATCAATAGATAATAGATGTATTGAATTGTTAGAAACGCATGTTTTCTAAAGATTTGTCAAATCATGGCAATCAGTTCTTGTTAGTGTTAAAGAAAACGACTCCAGTATTTTTCCAAGACTGATTTTCTTTAACCATTTTCACTCTACCGAAAATCAACTATTGTACAATTTAATAAAAATATTTCTCAAACCGAAATTGAAAGAAAAACCTATTTAATTTGAAAGATTTAAGTACAAAAATAAAGAATAAACTGTAAAGTGAAATAATTTAAGTTTTCAAGAATTGTTAGGGTTTATATTTTTGAAAAAAATAAAATATAATTTATGCCTGATAATGATACTAAACTGAATTTAGTCGATAAGTTTAAGTTCAAATCTCCGTAGCCTTCATCATTATAAGGCAATCTCATTATTTAATTGCCTAAATAAGATTCGTTTATTCTATTTTTGAGTGATTTTTTTTTACCTATTTGAAAATTTAGAAAATAAAAATAATAAAAGTTTATAACGTGTAAATTATAAAGTTTTATGAAAGAGTCAAGCTAATTTAATTAATATAGAGTTTTCTTAAAACGTATCTTGATTTAAGTAAAGTATTATGTAAAAAAAATTAGCTTTAATCATTCTGTTAGTTCAATTAAAGTGGTTCTTAATGATAAAATATAAATTTTTTACGTTCTAAAATTGTATTAAAAACAGAACATTTGTCTAATATATCATTAAAAATTTATGTATTTTTTTTAAAACTTTCATACATAAATAATGAATAAAATTTATTTACGAATAATGCTAACAATGATTTTTTAAACTCATTATAAGGATGACTTTCTGATTGAATATTTTGCCAATTATTTTTCTTTAATAATATATAACATTTCCGAAAGAATTTTTTTTGATTATTTTAAAGTCTGCACTTTTAAAAATGAGAAAAAAAACTGAAAATGGAAAATGGAACATTCATTCTATACGTGCAGAACACAATCATAAAAAATAAAATAAAATTTTTTTGATACAACAATATTAACATGGGTTTGCAAAAACCTTCAACAATTTTTAGTCGAGCAGTAACATAACTTTTTGTTCAACTTAAAAAACAAAAGAATAAAAGAATATATTCTGATATGGAATAAACAAGATTACAAAATTACACTATATTTTCTTTAAGAATACTTCGATATTCCTCTAAAGATATTATGCAGAAAAATACAAAACGGTTTGTCCATCTGTCACTTTATGGATAACTAAAATCATTTCTTCATCTGAAAGGGGGAGAAACATAAAAAAAAATAAATAAAACAAAATTTTCTTCTAGCGAACCTTCTCTTTTTTTGTTGACCTGTATAAACAGATCAATAAATAAACAAACTAACAAAACTTAAGCACTTATCATAGGAAAGTGAGAATGATTTTCAACTGAAAAAGTAAGAAATCGTGATTATATATATATATATATATATATAAGATGTTTAGGAATAAACTTAGGAACTCATTAAAATGTATATTCGAGTTAGACACAAAATAGAGAAACAGCATTAGCGTTAGAAAACACGAGGAGTAGATCTCACGAATGTGATTACCTGCATTCCTGTTCACAAAAGTTAATCACGAATACTTGTAAGGTCACTAAGAATTTCCTCTTATCTCAAATTCCAATAAAAGATTCATCAATGGAAACCTAATTAGAGAAAACTCCTAAACAACTTTTCTCACATTCTAATCTTGAAAAATCGATTCATTTTTATAAGAATCATCTCCATAATTAAAGAATCCTTCATTTACATTTTTAATCTCTCTTGACGAATAAACTATAAATGAAAATAGAATTTAAATTACGAAACTATCATTATTAAATAGATTGCATTTATAAATTTTAAATCAGTTTTAAAACACACAAAACATTTTTAATCTTTCTTGATCAAAGAGGTTTGAAATTCAATTTCTACTTATAAATATTAAAATACATCTTAATAAATCCTTTAGTTTAGGAGATTTTAATACGACGAATTTAACAATTCTTAACTTTAATCCATATTTTATATTCTTGTTTGTGTTGGTTATCTGAATAAATCCAAAAATATTAGAATAATGTTTAATACCCGAGTAAATAATTAATAATTATTATATATTTATTTTTTTAACTAAAAGTAATGTTACAGAAAGTTTACTCCCTGAAGTATCATTAAATTAACTTGATCTTAAGATATTCATCTATCTTCATTTCGACCTTAAAGATACTTTAATAAGCAAAATAATTCTTTCGAATATTATAAAATAAATGAATATATTTTATTGTTTAATTAATTTGTACTTTTCTAAAGAGAATTTACCTAAATTTGTCTCTCTTACAATTTGTTAATTCTGTAANGGACCGTATTTATATATATATATATATATATATAAGATGTTTAGGAATAAACTTAGGAACTCATTAAAATGTATATTCGAGTTAGACACAAAATAGAGAAACAGCATTAGCGTTAGAAAACACGAGGAGTAGATCTCACGAATGTGATTACCTGCATTCCTGTTCACAAAAGTTAATCACGAATACTTGTAAGGTCACTAAGAATTTCCTCTTATCTCAAATTCCAATAAAAGATTCATCAATGGAAACCTAATTAGAGAAAACTCCTAAACAACTTTTCTCACATTCTAATCTTGAAAAATCGATTCATTTTTATAAGAATCATCTCCATAATTAAAGAATCCTTCATTTACATTTTTAATCTCTCTTGACGAATAAACTATAAATGAAAATAGAATTTAAATTACGAAACTATCATTATTAAATAGATTGCATTTATAAATTTTAAATCAGTTTTAAAACACACAAAACATTTTTAATCTTTCTTGATCAAAGAGGTTTGAAATTCAATTTCTACTTATAAATATTAAAATACATCTTAATAAATCCTTTAGTTTAGGAGATTTTAATACGACGAATTTAACAATTCTTAACTTTAATCCATATTTTATATTCTTGTTTGTGTTGGTTATCTGAATAAATCCAAAAATATTAGAATAATGTTTAATACCCGAGTAAATAATTAATAATTATTATATATTTATTTTTTTTAACTAAAAGTAATGTTACAGAAAGTTTACTCCCTGAAGTATCATTAAATTAACTTCATCTTAAGATATTCATCTATCTTCATTTCGACCTTAAAGATACTTTAATAAGCAAAATAATTCTTTCGAATATTATAAAATAAATGAATATATTTTATTGTTTAATTAATTTGTACTTTTCTAAAGAGAATTTACCTAAATTTGTCTCTCTTACAGTTTGTTAATTCTGTAACTAATTATAACTTAATGAATACATTTTCATTATTTTCAGTCTAAAACTTTTATTCAAATATACATTTAATCAATTCTAATTCATATTTAGTTTAGAGATATTTATTTAAGTAAATTTAATGCTATTACATTACTTTTGATGTAACGTAAAGAAAAATATTAATTAAAATTTAATACTTTATCTCAAGATAAAATTTTTCTCGACTTAGATAAATATTTAATAATGCAACACAATTTACTATATTAATGTTTTTTTGTTTACTTTTTAGAATATAAAATTTAGACTAAAAATGATAAAAACGTTAAACTACTTCAATTTTTAGTTTTAAAACTTGATAAAAATCTAATCTTCGACCATAAAAAAAAATTCTGTTTTTCTTTAATTTTGTTACAAAAATAGAAATCTTCCGTTCCGTAGATTGCATTTATCTAGCCAATTTATGAGTAAAAATATATACAAATATAATTTACTTTAGAAACGAATCAGTTTTCACAAAACAATAAATTCTATAGTGATGAAATTTATCGAAGAACTACAGCATATGCAATGAATGTTATAAACTCAAAATCGAACCATATTGATTTTTGGAGAGAAACTTGAAGCATATTCTAATAATAAATAACAAGTGCAGAATATAAATTTCCTCTCAAACTAAAAGATACTCCATTGAATCATCTCTTGCTTCGATAATGCTGATATTCTGAAAAGTTGATAAATGAACCAGTATTCTTATATCTTCAAAAGATTTGCTAGACAGATGCACATTTCAAGACACAAAAAATTTACTCACAACTTTATTTGTAATGAACTTTTTTAAAATTTAATATCTTTATAAAAGTGACAACATCTTCGGGCAAAGTTGTCNATTTAGATAAGAAAAGTATAAATAATAAATTAAATAAAGCTACTTTTTATAACGATTTTATCCTCGATAAATTTTACAATCCGACTATTGCAAATAAAACTTTACCATTAATAAAAAATGCAACAAATTGCAAATATTACTGCACTCTTTCTAAAATCAGTAATAAAATTTCCTTAAGGATTTTGAAATTAAGTTGTAAAGATTAAATGAGATATAACTATCAATTTTCAACAAGATATATTTATATACTGTATACATGTATATTAATAGTGTGATAATGAATGTATGCTTTTTACATCATTATAACGATCAATCTTCATTGTAACTAAGAGCAGAATTTACATCAATTAAATAAAGATAATGAAAATCGAATTTATAAAATGTATACTTTTTTAAAGAGGAGTAAATGCTTTAAATCGACTCGATCTATAAATTATATACAAATCTTTTGTGTTTATATAGAACAAATATATATTATTGATCGATAATTTTAATTTTAATTTAATAAAACGTTCTTAAAATAAAATATTGTTCTTAATTAATAAAATATTCGACAAGAATTTATAATTAATTATATTCTTAAAATAGATAAACATAATATATAATACTCGTTCTCCCCTAAACATAACGACAAGTCTTCGTATCATGCTGGAGGATATACATATATATATCAAAATGATAATACTGAACCGTATCGTAAAATTATAAGGCTTATGAACAATAGTAAAACACTAGGATGTTCTGTAAGAAGGAATCGTTCTAGCAATTGAATTGATAGCTTCTAGTAGCATTTAACGTGTCTAGACTGGGAAAGCATTCTATCTACACTATTAAAGATTAAAATCGTTAACAATATGTTACATCACTATAAGCCATTAACGAAACTAATTTTATCCACATAGTATTATCTTAAACCTAACAAAGCTTAGAAATTTTAGTTTTTAACTATCTAACCAATTCGGAAACAGCACTGTCCTTCGAATTCGCTAACCCGCCGAGGTATTGAAACAACTTACGCTATCTTAAGATGGTATGAAGTGAACATTTTAGATACATACTTACGACAATAAGTCTATCCTTGTACAATCCAGTAGATTCCACCTTAACCACAACACACACAGGCCTACATGTGTCTAAGACAGACCTCCACTGTGTACTCCCTACTTCCAGCAGGACAGACCAGGGCAATCGATAAGACACTGGATTTCATTCGAACATTGAGCTCCAGCAGACACAGTGAGAGAGAATGCTGTTGTCCACGGCGAATCGCTAGTTATCATAAACATGTCCAGTTGATGGCTCATGAGGATGTGGATAGGGTAAGTTATTATTAACATCCTGTACCTCAATTGCTATAGATTTTCTGATAATGCACTGACAAAATGACTTATAATTTTAACCTATACATATATTTCAATTTATCGGTTTTAAAAGCGAATTCTATTGGTAGAAAACGTTTTCTCGTAGTCTTTTATTTCTAAAACAAAATTCTATATTTTTTTTTATAATAAAACTAGTAAATAAAAAACGCAGCAAAATAAAAATTTTAAAAGTAAACTTAATAAATTATCAAATATATTTGTAATTGTTTTATTCTATAAAAAGTATTATATATTATGAATATAGAGTAAATTATACCTAAATAAGTTATGTATATGATAATTTTTTTATTATAAAATTATAAAATGGATTTAACTTTATATTATTTGGTAAGAAAAAATTCAATTAATACTAAACTTCAAATAGTCATTGACCATTCTCGAATAGGCCTACAAAACATTTTGACGGATGCCAACAGCTTAAAGGACGCAAAATTATTTATTAAAATGTCCTTCTACGGTACTTCAGCAAATCTAATCTTGCCATAACTTCTAGGTAGGCAAATCAAAGTGAGTAAATTCTTCTTTGAATGAACGAAGTTCTTCAACAAACCTTAAGCTTTTATTATAACTTTAATAATTAAATTCATAATAAAAATTATTATGAAAATTTACAATTTTTTTCAGGTTTATAATAATTCGACATTTTATAATTAAATGAGAAGTACTTTTTAAACAAAATCATCATCATCATCATGTTATAGATGATTGATGAGGAAAAACACAGAAGGAAGTGTTTGTTAGAAAATCATCCCGAAATCGGAAATAGATCTACAGGGAACGGAAGTTGACTGAAAGACAGGAAATAGATACGAAGAGAGAAAAGGTGAAGCTGAGATTTACCGTTTCTCTTGCCTGCCATTTGGACTGTTCAAGTTAGCAAATTATCCATTGCGTATCTCAGCGACACACTCTCCGGACGAATAATGCTCTACCTTCAAGACGAATGCATTCGTCAAGTAAATAAAACACTTCTATTTCTTGGATAAACAGAATTTCTCAAAATCTCCCAGATCAGGCAGCCTCTAAAATAAAAAAACAAGAAAAAAAATCAATTTTTAAACGATCAAGCATTCTATTTTTTTTTCTTTCTTTCTTTCGAACGAAAGAGAAAAACAGCGTATATTTTTCTTAATTAAATATAGGGATGGCAGTTTAAATTTGGAAATTTCCGATGCGAAGTGATTTGTTACCCTGTCTATCGTTACATTGTCTACAAAGAAGAAAACTGTAAAGACGGCGGAAGTAATGAAGCTATTCCTTTACATGCACATCTATAAGGAAAGAAATTAATTGTCGTTGTAGGAGAAAAATCAATAAAGACATTCTCATTAACTTTACTTCTCCAAATTTCATCGATTGTCAATTGGAAAACAAAAACCAAAATATTTCGATAGATTTTAAACAATTGCCTTGATTACTAGCCATTCTCTCGTGATAATTTTTACACCGCTTCTTTGAAAAATGAGTTACATCTTTAAGTTTGAATGTGTTTTCTTCTAAAAGATAAGAGTAGTTTTAATTTGTGTTGGTGTTAAACGGAGCACTGACTGTGCAAATAACAGAGGGTCAATCGCTCTGTTTGTTGAGGAACGAAGTGCAAATAGTGCTTCTTGATGAAACTGCTCAATTAAGTAGTTTAGATGTTATTTTTATATATTTCAGACCTTCCATTTTTATTCAAATATATTTTATTTGTTAACTTAAAACGCAAACCATATCTATATTGTAACAAATAGTTAAAAAGTCTGAACTACTCATGTATAAGTGCTAACGAAGTATATGTTATATATTTTAATTAATTAANTACACCAAAAAACTCTCCTGAAGAACCTTCAAAAGGAGCATCGAGTAGTGACTATAGTTTGTTAAAAAATAAAGAAAATCACCAAGAAGAAAAAGAGACTGAAGCTGAACCTGATGATAAAAAAACGAACAAGCATTTCAGGTAAAACGTTAATAATTTGTATATTATTCTGAAAGTAAATATTCTTGAAATTACCATAAAGTAATGTTTTAATTAGTATTAATTTATTCTACACGAATTAAGTTTTAATCGTCATTAATAATAATCATCATTACTATGCTAGAAAATAAAAATTTTACAATTAAAAATAATTATCTGATAAATATCAGTGTAGCATTTCAAATATAATAATTACTAAATTATATAAAATGAATAATTTTATAAAATAATTAAAATGTTTAAATTATAATTTTCCCATTATAGATATTATTAAGGTTTTTAATATGACAATTTTACTATTATTTCTACTATTCAGTTTAATGTATGAGAATGATGATAATCTGTAGTAATTATACTTTTAATTTCAATTTAGAAAAAACCTGATAATTTATCATAGTTATAAATGTATAGAAGTTTAATACTTACTCAACATGTAAACACAAGTACTTTTACAAAAGGAGAATCATGAATCTGAAATAAATTAGAAATAATTATTGTAAATATAGAGTATATTAAAACATCATTATTAATTTGTTGTTATTAAAATTGAATGGAAATAATATAGCACATAAGTAAATACTACAACACAAATGTAAATAATAATTTGATTTAAAAAAAACAGTAAACAGCATAAATTTGTTATTATAAGCAAAGTGTTCCTTCCAGAAATAACACAAACCTCTTTGCTGAATGGAATTCTATTACAGATCTTTTCTAAAAAATTTGATTAATTTGTTTCTATTCGCGAACTATCCTAATGCATTCTCCAGTGACGTGGAAGAACATTTATTGTTTGAAGAGATTTTCCTATCCATGAAATGCCAATGATATCTGATAGGAAAAACGCCGCAGCTAAGTTTATTTTCAAAACCATCTGAAATAATATGATTGATATCGATTACTTTACAGAATCCAATTTCAAAGAAAAATATTAAAAAAGAAGAAAAATAAAAAGATGTGCAAATTTGCTCTGCATATTCATATTTAAAGAAACGTTGGTAATAATATTTTTTTTTTCATTTTTTAAAATGGTTTTCCGTTTAGGAAGTGATACTTTAAACTTAATACTTTTATAATAAATACTTTTCACTTGAGAAAACAGCACTTATTTTTAGTTTCTAAAAGTAGAACACTTATAGCAAATTGCCATTTTTTCTTTAAAGTCGATTTTCTTAAATTGAATTCCGACTTGTTATTGAAACCAGTTTTTTTTTTTAATCGTTAACATAAGCACCTATAGCATTCGTCAAACCATTTGACGATTTTACCCTTGACGTAGAATAGCTTATAATGTAAGAGCGTGCGAATCTTGCCTAGTTACATTTGTCTCTCCCTATCATTAACAGAGCCGCACCGGTATACGACAATTAGTTTCTGAAGAATGATTCCGATGAGAAATAAGGAAAAGTCTGATGTGTCAGACACAATGATATCTCCTTACTTCATCCTCTTCTTTTTGGTAAGATTTTTGATGATAAATTACTTTTTTCCACTTTCGTTTTCGTAATTTACTTTTCAACAACGGAGATTTATTATAAAATTAAATAACCAAACTTTTATTACTTTTCGTAAAATAATTGTTTTAATTCTATTTACAGAAGTAAATAGAATGAAATAGAATATTATTTATTTTCAAAATAACAATTAATATTTAAAAATTTTTATTTTCGTAATTGAAAAATGTATATGTATTATAAAAATTTTTTACAATTATTTTTACAAAATTAAATATTAAAAACTTTTATGTAAATAGCGCAATATAATATCCCATCTTTCATATAAATGTATACAGTGTAAACAACCTGTGTAAATCGGATTCGCAAGGTTTTTTAGTTTGGCAGGTTTCCGTTTTGAACAGATATTTTTTAACACAGAAAATCACATCGTTTAAAGGATTTTTCCTATTTAAGCAGGTTTCCGTTTTATTAAGGTTCCGCTATGAACAAGTTTTACTATATAGAAAAATTTTAAAAATTTAATCAATTTAACCAAATAGTTTTTAAAATATATAACATATTATAATGATTTATTTAATTTTTTAAATAGTAATCATTTAAATAAATGATTATCAAAGTTACATATGTGAAGATTAATTTTTCATCTTCAGCTATGCGATTATTAATAAATTACATTATTATTATTAAAGTTATTATTTTACAGATTAATATCTTACCCTCACGTTGTTCTAAAAGCGAAGAAGAAACATATGTAATAATACAAATTCCATATCGTATGTTAAAACGACTGAATAGTAAATCAATTACAATACAAGTTCCAGATACACCAAAAAACTCTCCTGAAGAACCTTCAAAAGGAGCATCGAGTAGTGACTATAGTTTGTTAAAAAATAAAGAAAATCACCAAGAAGAAAAAGAGACTGAAGCTGAACCTGATGATAAAAAAACGAACAAGCATTTCAGGTAAAACGTTAATAATTTGTATATTATTCTGAAAGTAAATATTCTTGAAATTACCATAAAGTAATGTTTTAATTAGTATTAATTTATTCTACACGAATTAAGTTTTAATCGTCATTAATAATAATCATCATTACTATGCTAGAAAATAAAAATTTTACAATTAAAAATAATTATCTGATAAATATCAGTGTAGCATTTCAAATATAATAATTACTAAATTATATAAAATGAATAATTTTATAAAATAATTAAAATGTTTAAATTATAATTTTCCCATTATAGATATTATTAAGGTTTTTAATATGACAATTCTACTATTATTTCTACTATTCAGTTTAATGTATGAGAATGATGATAATCTGTAGTAATTATACTTTTAATTTCAATTTAGAAAAAACCTGATAATTTATCATAGTTATAAATGTATAGAAGTTTAATACTTACTCAACATGTAAACACAAGTACTTTTACAAAAGGAGAATCATGAATCTGAAATAAATTAGAAATAATTATTGTAAATATAGAGTATATTAAAACATCATTATTAATTTGTTGTTATTAAAATTGAATGGAAATAATATAGCACATAAGTAAATACTACAACACAAATGTAAATAATAATTTGATTTAAAAAAAAACAGTAAACAGCATAAATTTGTTATTATAAGCAAAGTGTTCCTTCCAGAAATAACACAAACCTCTTTGCTGAATGGAATTCTATTACAGATCTTTTCTAAAAAATTTGATTAATTTGTTTCTATTCGCGAACTATCCTAATGCATTCTCCAGTGACGTGGAAGAACATTTATTGTTTGAAGAGATTTTCCTATCCATGAAATGCCAATGATATCTGATAGGAAAAACACCGCAGCTAAGCATTCCAAACCTAATCGGAGTGTATCCATAGGAAGAAAAATCCATTTAAACAATGCAACTTCTAATGCATCACTATAGGTTGATTGCTAAAGGCAGTCATAAACTGCTGCTACTGAGACTTACTTAATAGCATATTTTCTAAAAATCACATTAAATATCTATCTCTCACTTAAGATAATTATTTTTACAATTTAATGAGTGTGTAGACAAAGTGAAAGATAAGAATATTATTGAATATTTCTTATTGTCAGAAAATTAATTT
Organism: Centruroides sculpturatus; assembly: GCF_000671375.1. Lineage (NCBI taxonomy): Eukaryota > Metazoa > Arthropoda > Arachnida > Scorpiones > Buthidae > Centruroides > Centruroides sculpturatus. Next base: position 911,009 of record NW_019384431.1, on the reverse strand, counting down.
TATTGCTGCAATTCCTCCCTAATTTCTAAATATTTACGATGTTGATATAAAAAAAGGACATTAAAAATTATTTTTATGATAATTATAATGTTTACACTAAAAATCTCAGTCAGTTTAGCTTTATATATAAAATAAATTTTAACATGTAATTACAGAAAATGTCAGTAAATATATTAAATGCATAATAAAAATGACAAAAAAGACAAGAATAATAAACTAAATAGTATTAAAATGTTTGCTTTCAATTTATAGTAATTTAGGTTTTAATGTATGATCTATCAGATAGTTAAAATCACTTAAATGAACAAGTAGGTGCCACTATAACTGATAGTTGGCACCTAGTTATAGTCCTATATTTAAGTGATTTAACTAGATCAAGCTAATTCAAACGTTAAACGAGTAAAGTCGATTTATACAGTACATTACTGAAGAGGTATGTTCTCAACCATTACATCAAATAAGATCTAAAATAAGTAAATAGTAATCTTAAAAATATTCAATTCGTTAAACTAATTTGAAAAAAAAAAATATATTATTTTACAAACTATAAAAAGAATTTTTATTTAAAAATATACAGTAAAACATCGAATTATTAGTTATGTCAATTAATAAATGTTAAAAAGATATTAATCAAGAATTAATTTAAAGATTTGTAAATTATGTAAATATATAAATTATAAGATTGTTAATGAATTAATTTAAAGAATTCATAATTATGTATGCATCATGCATATTGAAGAATACTTGAAAAATTATTTAACATTTACAATAAATGTTTAATTAAAATTATCATTTCATTTCATTGAATTTGTTACATTATACAATAACAATAAACATTATTAAATTTAATAAATATCATCAGATGTTGATCAAATTCGTACGAAATTGTCCGAAAAGCGGCGAATAACAAATGTTTTATAACTAGCGGGCATTGTTAATGTCACTAATGCATAATATGCATTGAAAATATTAATATAAAAGCAATTTAATACGTAATAACTTACAGAAAAGTCAATTTTTTTCAATGAAAATCTAAATTATGTATAACTTGATAAGCTCTGAATTCCACTTTCTCTTTACTTTTTACGGTTGAGTACCAATTTCTAGTGACGAAATCCAATATTATCATGGTTCGACAAAATAAAAATTTATTGTTTTTTTTTTTCTTTCTTTCTTTTCTTAATTCTTATTATTTCAATCTTCACTCATTTATGAAAAGTCAAGTCATTCATAACATATATAAGAAACTTCACATTAAAAGTTTAAAGTAGTTACAGATGGTGCGGCTTTTATTTCGATATAAATTCAATTAAACCAGTTTTATTGTTTAAAATTTTAGTCGCTTTTTTTAATACGTTTTATTATGTTTTTAACTCACTTAAATCCAAAACGAACGAATTTTACCTTTAATTAAATTTCTGAAATTTAATTGTTAATTAATTATTTAAAGGTCGCCATTTTCAAATCGGATCGGATTTGTGTTTTCTGATTGGTTAAATAAGAAATAAATAATTGATTTAATTCTTTTAAGTAGATTTAAATTTGAGTAAAGTAACAAATTAATTAATTATTTGTTTCTTTGTTCATTATTAACTACTTTGTTTTAAGTACTGTACACTTGTTTTTTTTTATATTGACTCTGATTGTATGAAATTTCCGTTTGTTTACGAAAAGGCTCATTAAAATTAAAATTACTCTGTAAATTATTAATTCAGTTATCATTTGGAATAAATAATAAATAATAAAATAGAATATATATTATTTATTATTCCAATCATTTATGAGTCATATCAAAAATTAAGTTGTATTTAGTTTTGATGACTTCAATTCATATTAAATTATTAAATTGTATAATAAAATTTTAATAGCATTTAAATTAATTACTGAATTTTTAAAGTATTGTCATTAGAATGTAAATCACAGGATAATTAATTTGATACGAACGTCGTTAATTGGAAGGCAAAAATTCAAAACAGCGACTTTTAACCCAAATAAAAGTAAGGAATTATTTATCAGAGATAATAAAATTTTCTTTCTGTTTCTTTATAGCTATCTGAATGTATACGGACCAGAGGTTTACGAGTTTGGTTACCGTCAAGGAAATTCGGGTCATTTTATGGAAAGAAAAGAAGCACGAAAGGGTCCAACATCACGTGTAGCTGTCAGATGGGGAGATCATAAATCTGGTTATGGTGAACATTATTGGGACTTTAATCATGGAGAGAAAGAAAACAAAGACGACTAAAGAAGAGATGCAGTCACAAAAACATTTTTTTTTTTTTTTTTGAAGCTTTAAAATTTTGAATTTTTATTGCCTTCAGGAAAATTGTATTATTGTAAGTTTAAAGTATTGGATAATTTTTTTTTTATATTCATTTTTATAAAATAAAGTAATTGTTAATACAAATATTAAAAGTGTTATAAAATTTTAGAATCTGTAAAATTGATATTTTCGCTAAGTAAACTCTTATAAGATTTACTCCTACCTATTTCGTTCGGAGAAAATTTTATGACAAACGCAAATTTCTAAGTGAGGTTAATTGGAACAGAAATTCCAGAGTTAACTCATTAATTGAAATGTAAAAATAAATGCAAGAACTAGCGGTAATGTGATTGAAATTCTAAGTAATACATCTGTTAATGTGAAGAGTACCTCAAGTGCACTACAGGCAGTAATCATCAAATATTAATAAGAGCGAAAGAATAATTTGCTGATGAAGTAGATATAGAAGTTTTAATCTAGATTAGAATATATGCACATGTATATCCATATTTAGATTTTTTTTTGTAATTGTAAGAAGTTTCAAAATATGTCTACTGTATAATTTTAATAATAATAACAACAACAACATTAAGTGCAGAGCCCAAATGGTTAAGAGTTGAAAATTGAAATTTAGTACACAGTTAGGCTATGTCATGAGAATGTAGACAAAGAACAGACTTTCTGAAATTTCCTCCACAGAGGAGAGGGAGAAAGTAAAAGATTAATCTGAATTCAGATTTTACTGTACTCTTTTAAATGCAGTTTTTTGCAAGATATCAAACATGTTTTCAGACCCATCTAAAAATTCTCTAATTAGTATCGGAAGAAGGTGAACCTAATTCTTGCACCCTGTAAAAATGGATAAGATCAGCTATATTCTAATAATCTAATTTTTGCTATTGTTACATTTTGCCTGAGCAATGCCAGCTCATCTGCTAGTATTAAAATAATTTCATAGAAATGTTTCACATAAATAAATATTTAAATTTAAAAGAATTTTTGAAAATATACAAAATTAGTTTTCAAATTAAAAGACATTTACAGATTCCAATTTTCAAGGTTTAAAAAATAAAAAATCTTTTTTTATAAAAGTATGCCTTCTGTTTCTCTATACAAAAATATTTTTGTTTTACAATATATAAATGATAAATAATATTAGATCACATCATTATACTGACATTACAAGTAAGTATTGATAAATACTGTATTTACTCACATATAAGACAAGGTTTTCATTCATTTTTCACTGTGTCAAAAACTTAGATCGTCCTATAGTGAAGGATTATTTGCATTTTTGCAATAATTTTTGTGAACCATGTATAGTTCATGCTGCCATTATAGGTCTACAGTCTATTTATCATAAGTTGGCACCTACTGTAAACAAACTAAGATACACCCACGTTTGTTTATTGGTTGGAACCTACATCCATCAATTGAAAACCACATTGCATCTCATTTGTCCACAGAAAATAGTTTCTCATTACTTATAAAATCATTAATGAAATACTAGTCACTTAGCAATGATTATAAATTAGTCATGTCATATTTGTTAAGTTGTTATTTTTTAATGAATATTAGCACATTCTAAATCATTAAAAATAAACTTTTTTCAGTCATGCACATTATAGTGTTTTGGTTTTGTTTTCCATTCATCACATATTAANAGGATAGTTATGAATAATTGCTTATGAACTTTTTTTCACTTTTCAATTTATTATATTAAAAATTATATTTTGGTTGACTATAATTTAATTTACAAGTTAGTTAAAGCCGCACCAGACTTTTTAATGAATGATAAATTGTTGGATCTGCCCAATTTCGTGCTAAGTCAACTCTCGCGACATATTTTTTTTTCATTCGTTGTCGTGACAAAGACATACTCTACATATTATCTATCGCCTGTAGAGTAAGAAAAAATAATCAAATTTTAATGAAAATCTTCTATTAGAGTTACCCCAGATGACGTAATATTTCAAAGTGTTGGTAACTGGCAATTCTCCCGAATGATGTAATTCGTTAGCATCATCGTTGCCAGTCTGCTTCATTGACGTCATACACCGATGACGTTTTGATATAACGAAGTCATCAGTTTTAAGCGTTGAAAATTTTCCAAAACGTAAATTAAAACTGAAAGATAGCAAATAAAATATTAAAAACAATTATTATAACCTTTAAAAGATTTTAATTTATTTATTTAAACATCGCTTCGCTGCATGGTATAAGTCTTTATTACCTTATCTATAAATTTATTCGACATCATAAACATTAATCACTTTTGCGATACTAAACATTCATGACGTCTATATAACTTATAAAACATAATAAAAATTCATTAGCTAAAATTTCTTTTAAAAATGTTACTATGTAATAAATTTTTTTAACATAAGGAATATTCACCAATTAATAATTACTTTACATTGTTACGTCATAACATTAATTACCGTATCATTTAATAATTGCTACAGTTAACAATAATACTATAATTAATGCAGAGATAATAATATTACAATTACGAGTTACACCAAAGTCATTAATTTGCATATATCAGAATTGAAATGGGTATTAAAAATACTAAACGAAAACATATTTTTGCATTGAAATGAAAAGAGATATGAATATTTCTATATAGATATTGTATATATAATTTTTTATATCTATGATAGTGTTAGTATAGGAAAAAAAATGTTGATAAGTAGACCGTGATACAAATTACCAGAGGCTGAATATATTATAGTCTCTTTTATATAAAATTTATTTATCTATTTTTATGTTGTATTATTCTTTAGTTCAATCTCATCTTTTACGTTTCGAGCAGATAAGAAGAAATTTTAATACAATTATTCTCAAAATAGATGATCAGATGCTTCATTAGTCAATTAGAAAGCATCACATTGTTGCATGTTTTCAACATTTCACTGTATATAAACACCAAGAATAATAAAGTTACATTTCTTTACATATATAATGAAATTAAGTATTAATAAAATTATGATAAAAATGTAAATTTTTATCATAATTTTATCACATTAAAAACTCGAAATTTAAAACAAATTTCTTTCGTGAAACTCATTAATTTAACTTATATTTGAGAAAGTTTTATTTACGCTATTAAGAAACAGAAAATTATTATAGATATTATAAATGTGCTTATATAGAAAGAGGGGGAAAAAGTAATTACTAAGGATTAAGAAATTAGAAAATAATAGACCTAAAACTGATATATCTGATCTGAACTGAATGGTATTCTTCTTACAGCCTTATGGTAACGATAATAGATAGTCAAAAGGCAACTCAATTTCTCAGAAGCTCACCTGAGACAAATCGATTAGTTAAGCTTCTTGATTAGGTCGTTGGAACTTTTAGCGATATCTATTGTCGTCATAAAGTAGAACACGATACTAAACTAGATTTTCTTTTAGAATAGCCTAAAGTGAAGAAATCCTTTAAAAAAAAATTGACTACTTTAAAATATATTAAAGCTTAATATTAGTTAACATACGCTTAAACATTCTCAAAATATTATTTTTCACTTTTTAATATTCTTTCAACAAAAAATTCTCATTAACTTAAATCTATAGATCCTTGCAGAAACACAACAGTATAATCTTCACGGATCATTGCTGTTCTGATGACAGAAAAACTTTTTTTTCTATCTCAAATTTTTTCTGTTTGATAATGAAAAAAAAATTAACATTTAACTAAACATTTCTTTTACTAAATTCTTACAAATTAATTTTTTTAAGAGTAACAGTTAATGCATATTAATTTAAGTTTTATTTTATTGTAATAAATTTAGCATTAATAATATTTTACAATTTTAAAATACAATTTAAAATTTTGTTAAACAAGTAAGGAAATTGTTCATGTTATCATTAATAAATGATTACATCAGAATATTATTTTAATATTGTACTCTGATGTAATAATTTAATACATATCGAAATTTATTTTTTTAAATTAATTAATTAATTTTTTAACACAATATGATAGCGTATATTAAATTTTACATAGGATAGTTGTGAATAATTGCTTATGAACTTTTTTTCACTTTTCAATTTATTATATTAAAAATTATATTTTGGTTGACTATAATTTAATTTACAAGTTAGTTAAAGCCGCACCAGACTTTTTAATGAATGATAAATTGTTGGATCTGCCCAATTTCGTGCTAAGTCAACTCTCGCGACATTTTTTTTTTTCATTCGTTGTCGTGACAAAGACATACTCTACATATTATCTATCGCCTGTAGAGTAAGAAAAAATAATCAAATTTTAATGAAAATCTTCTATTAGAGTTACCCTAGATGACGTAATATTTCAAAGTGTTGGTAACTGGCAATTCTCCCGAATGATGTAATTCGTTAGCATCATCGTTGCCAGTCTGCTTCATTGACGTCATACACCGATGACGTTTTGATATAACGAAGTCATCAGTTTTAAGCGTTGAAAATTCTCCAAAACGTAAATTAAAACTGAAAGATAGCAAATAAAATATTAAAAACAATTATTATAACCTTTAAAAGATTTTAATTTATTTATTTAAACATCGCTTCGCTGCATGGTATAAGTCTTTATTACCTTATCTATAAATTTATTCGACATCATAAACATTAATCACTTTTGCGATACTAAACATTCATGACGTCTATATAACTTATAAAACATAATAAAAATTCATTAGCTAAAATTTCTTTTAAAAATGTTACTATGTAATAAATTTTTTTAACATAAGGAATATTCACCAATTAATAATTACTTTACATTGTTACGTCATAACATTAATTACCGTATCATTTAATAATTGCTACAGTTAACAATAATACTATAATTAATGCAGAGATAATAATATTACAATTACGAGTTACACCAAAGTCATTAATTTGCATATATCAGAATTGAAATGGGTATTAAAAATACTAAACGAAAACATATTTTTGCATTGAAATGAAAAGAGATATGAATATTTCTATATAGATATTGTATATATAATTTTTTATATCTATGATAGTGTTAGTATAGGAAAAAAAATGTTGATAAGTAGACCGTGATACAAATTACCAGAGGCTGAACAGATGACTTGATTGGCCAATGTGTTCACCTCGATTGTTAAAACACCAGAGACATCTTTATATCCAGTGATTGATGAAAGAATTCTTGTCTTTGTTTTTCTCTTTCTCTACCATTTTTTTTTCTTTTTATTTTTCTATTCTTTTCCAGTTGCGGAATTGGCAAGGAGCCATAAAGGTCAAATATGATTGATAACGTATTAATGACAACGGTATAAGAATCACTTTTGATGGTCTTTGATTTTATCTTTTGGTTTTCACACCTAATAAAAACGTAAATTGAATGAAGATATGTCAGTTTTATTTAGCCAATATTTAAACTTTTTATCCTTTGATATAAAAAATGTATTTATATATCAGACTCATATTCTACCTTAAAGATATCAGAAGAACATTTTCATGATATAAACTCATCTACACAGAATATTAAATATTGTTTGTAAGAAAAACTGTGTAAAAATTCCTTCCAAATATCCACATTTTTGCTATTTTATTGAAACAATATTTACTTGGAACATGTTTATTACGTGAAGTTTTTAATTAATGTATTCTTAAGTATGAACCAAATAATGAAAAATAAATATCTTTTATTATTTGTAAAGTTATATAATTTTATACAAAATATCCTATTTGTAAAATTGTTAGTCAAAAAAAAAAAAACTGATAACAAAGAGCCCTTTACGGAAGAAGGTTATTAAGAAGTCTGAAACTAATCTTTTCAGATTTTTGAAAATCCAAATCCCTTCTGGCATTAGATTAGCTCATCTGATTTCGAATCAAATTCAACTTTAAAAAAATATATATATTTTAGTATAATTTTGAAAATAAAGTATTATAAAATATTTAAATTTTATAATTCACTGTTAGAAATTACATCTAAATATTCCTTAAGGTATTCAAATAAATTACTTAAATAGAAAATGCAATGAAAAAGTCATTCTCTACGACTATATTTTCTTTTTAAATTATTATAACGCAATCTAGTAAAAAAATAATTAATTTTTTTATACTGTTAGAATTTAATATTACTTCTAATGTATCAGTACAAATAGTATTTTTGCTTTACTAAAATAAATTTATGATGACATTTAACAATATATAAGAATAAAAATTAAAAATTTAAAAGTAAGAAATTATTTAAATTTTTTTAGTCATTGCAAATTGTATTATTTTTTCTTTCAGATAAAAAAATAATCTAATTTTAAATTCTGTATAATAAAGATTGTGTCTACTAAAAATTTCCACAAATTTAAAAGTTGTTTAAAATTTGAATTTCAGTCTAACTCGTTCCATTAACCTCCGGAAGTGGTCAGCTTTGAAGTGGTAAAGTTTGGCCTTGATTTTGTCTTTTAACTCTTTCTCGAATTCAGTTTCATAGCCGTTTTCATAAGCTTTTTGCTTCAGTTGGTACCAAAATCTCTCAATCGATATCAGTTTTGGAACGTTTGGAATGTTGGATCATGAGAGATGTATCGAATTCTGTAATAGTTCAACTTGTCAACTATGTCGTAAGCATAATGGGTGATGGCCATGTCCGTCCAAGAAGACATATCCTTAGTCAGGGTAGTATTTTTTAGCCTTTTCTGAATTCATTTGTTGCCATACACCGCTTTCGTGATAGAGAACCATGACGGAAAACGAAGACCTGTGGACGTACGTCTCTTTAGACCGATTGCCAGTCAAACTGAAAGCGTCGACGAAACTTTGAGTGCCGTTTGAATTTGACTTCGGGATTCACATCTAATCCTTCTTTAGTGAAATAATGATTGTTACCAGATTATTTACTTCAGTCAAAAATGAAATAGGATTCATCGTCCATAACCACGCCGAGATTATTTGACGCCTTTGAGACTCCATCACGCAGCTTCCGCAGAAGGGTTTTCTGTAGCAAGTTGCTTCGACGTATATTTCGGAGCGGACTTTCGATTCTTGAGAGTCACTTTACATTCAACCACTGAACACTGTCGTGGGTTCGGTTTCGCCAACGGTCTGCCTACGTGAAGTTTTCCGGGTTTTCTTTACCTTTGAAACATCTAAATAGGATGTCCGTGTGAAATTTCGAACTGAGCTTTCTTTTTTTATTCCTGTATGTTTCCCTTGCTCTACTCTTGAAATGATGCTGTATGATGTATGCCGTGGCATTGCAGCTAAATGATTAACTGTATATTTTCTACTGACGCGATTTTAATATAAAATCTGATAATTACATTTTGTCGATCGGATTTATTTAATCCTTCCATTGCGTACGTTATTTACGTAAACTTTTTTGATAAGTGGAATCAAGAACATTAGAATAATGGTTCTTAACCATGAATCCAAGGACCTCCAAGAAGTTCGTAGAAAGTTTTCAAAGATTGGAAGCTTGGAAGGGCTTGGGAATCAACTTATTATCTTAATTTTGTATTATTGAGTGAAATTGTTGGTTAAGAAACACATATATTACTATATATATATATTTATATTTACTTCTATTTTAATAAATGTATTTCTATATAAGTTAACTGGTTTCTTTTGTAATTTTATTTTATTCATTTAAAAACGTTATTCCGAGAAGGGTTCAGAAATCAAAAAGTTAAAAACTCATTTTCTAGAATGTATGCTGTCTACTGTGTATGTTCAACAATTATTGTATTCAAATCTGCCATAAACCCTTGTACATTATTATGCGAGTTTTACATACAATACGTACAGTAATTATTAAAAGAAATTAAACAGTAGTCTACGACAAAAAGTTATACATAAAACTACGAAGTGATTTAATTAAATTCTTATATAAATAATCTTAGCAATAATTTAAAAATTAATTAATTTTTAATAATTTTTAGAACATGAGAAATTCACATATTTTAAAACTTATATACTTGAAAAATGCATTTAAAAGACAGGATTGAGATTAATTTAAATACAAACATTAAGATAATATACATATATAAAACGGTAACTTTAATTAAAAATTACACGAATTTCTTAATTATTCAAATTGAAAATTTTAAATAAATCTACAATAGTAGATAATAGCAATTAATATTAATATTATTATAAGACAATATTTAATCACTCAATTAACAATTTAAATATTTAATGAGTATATTTTAAAATTGTTTTGTACTCTATAAGTAGCTTATATGAATTTGTAATTAATACAGATCCGGTTATAAATAAAAACGCAAAATATAGAACAATAATTCAAATTATCCTTGAAAATTTTGATTACTCATAAAACCTTGTACATCATTACGTGAGTTTTATGTGAGAGTAAAATATAATACCTCTTTAAACAGTAACATAGTTTCCGTTTAATTATTCTAAAGGCGATTCTGAATCAACTAACGGAATAAAGACATATTGTATTTAGTTCGTGGTTCAATAATTCCGCTCTTATTTTCTTTATAAGGTTTTTTTTTCCTTATTTTTATACAGCTTTTAAATGTCATTTTTATCCTTCAATAGAGTTGTTTGATGTTACGTGAATAATGTATGGTTCATTGTTAATTTCTCATTGCTATTAAAACTTTCTCCTCGAGGAGGGGAGAAAATTACTTAAACCAATTTTTAATCAATTTTAAAAATTATTATTATTTTTATTTATGATTGATTCTACACACGAAAGATATTTGTATTATATACTTATTTTTATTTTTGGAAAAGTGGACTATCGTGTTGTGTTGTGTTTTAAGTCACACCCCGAAATAAATAAATTATTTTTGTAAATAAATATTTAAAATTCAAAAAAAATGTTACGGTATTAGGCTACAACTTGACTCGAATATTCATCTTTAAATATTTAATCAAAGTTCTGATATTCATTTTAGAATTCTTCACTTGTAAATATTTTATTATTTGACTAAATCATTATTCAGTACAGATGTTTAACTACACTAGTATCTATAATAGGAAGTTTGTAGACTTTTTACTTTAAAAATAAAGCTTGATATTAGAGTATAATTTTAATTTAATTTAACTTAATTTTCTCTGATATATGATAAAGCTTATGTAATTCAATTTTTCCTATTATGTATATCAAAAAATTGAGAAATTTTTTCCTTATTTTTCTATCCTTGCTTTCAAAAGTTAGTCTACCATACAATACGTTCTATTATAGTAACAAATTACAATCATTCATCACACGCTATATGACGTCAATAGCTAATTACTATTACACAAGTTTTTTCACATGCGTAACTAATTTAAATAAATTTAATTAATAATAAGAAGCCAAATGTAATGTTACACTTTTAATATATTTTTCTATAAATAAATTCTGGAGGAATTTGACTTTATGTATTTTTACAGTTGGTTTTTTAAAATTATATTAGAAATTTTTAAAACGAAATTTTTATGGTTAAAATTTATTAATTATACCTTTTTTTTTTATACATATAATTTTATTAAGATGCAATCTATAAAATTTATAATATAAAAATACATTATTTATATTTTCGAAACATTGTATGCTTGTAAAAATATAAAAAAAATGAATAAAAAATAAAAACAAGAAGCAATTCTTATCGATTTTCGTTGAAAGTTTTCCTAAAACAGGATACGAAACATGAAGAATTTCAGGATAGTAGCAGACATTTGGCAAACAAGCTTTTCTCCTCCTTTTCCACCTTGTTTTTGAACACTATTTTTAACTTTTCTTCGTCAACGAGAGTGACAACAACACGTGTCGAAAGTCTCTCCTTTTTTTTTTTTTTTTTTAAGAAAAATATCTCTTTTGCAAAAAAACATAAAACATTAATAGCATTTCTTGTATCAGAAAAGTTTTATGCAGATAAAATTTTGAATGGAAAAGTTGAGATCTTGTAAATAACAATTTCAAAGTTTAAATATAAAATGTATTTTAAACTAATTTTACTTCTTGTTTTCAGTTTAAAATTACTTTATAAATTAAATAGAAGTTATTAAAAGACTTATTATTTATAAGATTCATAGATAATGGTCTATATTTCGAATATATTGAGATTATATATGTAAAACCATATGTTTATATGTGAAGAATTTTTTTGATGATATATTCAACCGATTTACAGTGTACTAAATTTGGCACAAAAAAATCGATTTTTACGAAAAGATGCAGCCACATTTCTATACTCCGTCCCTCAGGGATTTAAAAATAGCAATCATGCCAATTTTTCAAAAATTCGCAAAAGTTATCTTCGTAGGAAATGTGACTAAATTCGGAAACCAGTTATGAGTTGATGGGTTGATGGATATGTTAAATACGAGAACGATCACTCGCTATACACAGAATTTCAAAGATTACAGTTTATTATTAAATCTGTTCGTGTAATCATTATAACTGCTAATTTTTCTTATCGTTTACGCTATTAATAGTCGTATGGCAAACATTAAAAAGAAAGAAAACTAAATAAGAATCTTTGAAAATTTTAAAATGGATTTTACAATTTTTTTTTAATGTAAGAAATTTAAATCTTTGGGTTACAAATAGACAACGAACGGATAAAGTGTCATACTATAAGCACTAGAATAATATTCGTTAAAAATTCTTTTCAAACATTCAGGTGAAAAATGAGACTTTTATCTGGACTGAATATAAAAAATAACATGTTGCTTTCTTTATTCGTAAAAAAGGGAAGTAAATCATCGTCATATGAATTTAAAAAGTAAAAAAAAGAAAGGAACTATATACTTTAATGTTAAATCTAAACGATAACATAAATTCTACGATAAAATGATGGCCGAGAAAATGTAGAGATGGACATCTCGTTACTTTTTGATCGATATTTATTCAGGGAACACGTTGGATTAGATAGCATCTGGAATAAGAAGAAAGCACACTTTTGTCAATAGCAGAAATCGCAGAAAGCTCTAGAGAACTATCTCATTTTACAACTCAAATCAGATTTATTCTAAGAGGATACTCATCTGTTGATCGCAATTGCTTTAAAAGCATCATATCCATAATTCTTTTCCATATTTCGAAAATTTTATGGTCTAACAATACAATTTTTATAAATTTTAATTTTTGCAATAACTTTCTATAGCTGTATCTTAAATTTATTTAAAATGGAAAGGAAAAATATAGAGATTATAAATAATAATAATAAAAAAGGAAAGATAGTAAATTAACTACTGTCAAGCGTTTATTTCCCGTCTGACTAATAAGTTGTGAAATTACTTAAGAATTCACTACATGAATTTTTTAAAAATATTTATATAAAGTTAACTTTCTTATGCTTTATTTTTTAGTTAAATAGTTAACTTTCTTGAATTTAAAGAAGATTTTATGAGCCAAAAAAACACTAAAGATACTCATTGTAATACATTTTTAATAGACAAAGTTTACAGTTAAGTACGGTACATAATATTCAATTTACTACCGGTCAAATTTGTTTACTTTATTAAAAAATTATAATGATAGCCAGATAATAATTTGAAAATTTCCATATAAACATTAATTATTTATATAATCTATTTAATCGAAACTTTGACTTCGTTGAATATTCATACTCATAAATAATTTAGATTAAATAAAAAATAAAAATAAAACAGAGAGGCACTAAACGTTAAGGAAATAGTTAGATTTCTCTTTTATGTAGAATATTAGGCCCTAAATATTGTATAAAAATATTTTAAAATTTAAATTTTGACTTAATCAATAATATATAAAACATAATCAATATCTTCGATCATCACTGTTTGATATAGAATCTGCTTATTTTTGAACGTACATCTACTTTATTAGGTCACGATAATGTAAATGATACTAGTCTGGAGTTCTAGACTCAAAGGACACATAAATAAATTAAGAAAGTAATTTATATTTATTTATATAATCGAATTTCTAAATATTCGATCTAACTCATTTAGATTTAGTCACTGTTTATCACTGTAGCTTAATTTGTTTTCGTATTTTACAAGGATCATCTATTTGCTATTAGTGGTATTACTGTATAGAAGTCCTTTTTTATATACGTGTGTAAAAATGAAAATATAAATAGTCTATATTTACATTACACTTCTAATAGTTTTATATAGTCTATTTTAAATATTAATAGAAAAAATGAAATTATAATCTGTACTTACATTCAAACAAGAGCTATTTTTATATTGATAAATAAGCTTTTATCTTCTGTAGCTGGTTTGTGATTAAAATTACGAAAATGCTATTAAATAAACAGTAAAGAGAATTCGACGAAGGTAGAATTCGAACAAGTAACGGTTTTAGATTGTGAGAGGCCCTAGGAAAGCGTAGACTTACGGAGCTTCTTTATATAAGTTTATATAAAGTTCGTATCACGTTGCACATGATCTTAGATACTTGTTAGTAAGTACGATTTCCACTCAGTCGATTATTCTAAATTCCATACTTACTAATATCTAAGATCATATAGAATATCAAGTACAGTATTAGGGCCTCATACGTAAACAAATATAGGCCTATATTTATGAATGTATGAGGGCCTAAAATCGTTAAACCTTAAGCAAAAATTAGGTCGTACATGTCTAAACAATTATTGATTTGAATCCTTTATATTATAAAGAAAGAAGTTTGATAGGCATTTATTCTGTTCCACCCAAGCAAATTATAATATCAACTACATGAAAAAAATACTTATTCATAAATTAAGTTTTTCATATTTATTTAGTAATTATAATAGAATAAAGTAATTAAAACACACAAAAAAACTCTTGATTTTACTTCCGGATGCAAAATGAGAATGTAATTAATGAATTATAATTGACTTTTGTGTCAGATATACTGTAATTCAAAAGTTGTGCCTGTTCATTTTAATCTGCATCCATAATTTACATTCATTTAAAATTCGTAAGTATAATAAATAATTAAATATTTTGTTTCATTTGTTAAAAATAATTTACAAATTATATCATTACATATATATTTTTGTAATCAATATTTAATTAAAATTGCTAAGGTAAGATTTCCGTCAACAAACACAACAGAATCGTATCATCTGTAACAAAATGCAATGTAATATAGATATTTTTTAAAGAAATTCTTTTAATAAGTACGTTAAAAATTTAAAATTTGTAATCCAAGTTGATTCAAAGATAACATCAACTCAGATATACAGTCAACAGTCATCAGTTCATATGAAAAACAGCTATATTAAAGACGAAAACGAACAAAAGTTTAATTAAGAGCATACTTTTTAAAGCTTATTTTCTATTAATAATAAATTCTATATTCTCCGTGCGATATTAATAAATACGTTTTAAAAAATTAATTTAATTAATTAATTTTGTAAAACGTATTCATTAAACATTCAGTTTTAAAGTCAAATTTCGTAAAAAAGTAGTATTCGAGTTTAGTTAAATTTTAATTACTTACAGCATCTATAAAATTACTATTTGATAATTTTTAAAATATTATATTTAATTAACGAGAGACGTTTAAGGAAGAATACAGGACAGGCGGGGGAAAAGTAAATAATATAAAATTTTAATTCGAGTGCCATTCGGTATAAAATGATGCAAATTATATAAAATTTCAGCTCTAGTTCTTTCTGTTTACGAGAAGCTTGAAAACATTGACAAAGTGGATACAAAAGTTTATATTTTCTTAATTGTTATTAGCCTAATCATTATTATCTCTTTGAATAATTGTTATGTTTTCCAGAAAATTTAAAATATAGGCATAAAAAATTATGCACCATAAAAATTTAAACTAAAAATAAGTTTAAATTCAATATAGAAATATCCATATGACGTTATTCGTTCGAAGTAAATATGCTATTCAAACTCATTGCTAAATATTTACAGAATAAACAAACAATTAAATTGGATAGAGATGTTTATTCAAGATTAATGATAAATTTGAAAATTTAATGTTGTGTCAAATATTTACTATTCAAACTTTTGTAGCGTGGTATCATCCGAGAAAGAACCAAATTTAAATTGTGAGTTGCGTGACGTCAAACTCGGCTAATTATACATCCCTAAAGACACTCACTACACAGATAACTCATTGTTTTCATTATAAACTTAATCAATGGTTAAACTATCTAGTATCTTGGATCTTCGTATATTATCTACACTTGGATAATCAACTTGATGGATAATCGTAGAGTTAACTTATCTATAACGGAAAAGCATCACATATGAGAAATCAATGCCTGCAGCTGACTAAGATTACTTAGGCTATTTCTTTGAGTGGTCGCCATAACATGAATCAAAATCTCCACATGTTATAACTTAAATGATAAATATGTACATTTATTCACTTTATATAAATAAATATATTTTTTACTTTAGTATCTTATCGTTTAGACTTTATTAAAAATTTAGATGGAGATTTCTCGAGAATAATTTATCTTTATTTTATTATTATTTTTTCTTTTATTTGTATTACATGTTGATGTATTTGTTTTCTTATATTATCATTACTAAATTCTAGGATAATTTCTGTGTGAGCGAAGCCCATAAAGTTTCCTTTTATTTTTTTTGCCCAGAGCTTCGTATCATTAATAATTACTCGACCTTGCTTTTTGTATCTAACTCAACGGCCTTAATCAGTTTTCTTCACATTAGTATCATTCATCTCCATTAAAAGCAATAAAATTCATCATACATTCTCTAGTATTTCTGGCATTTTTTGCTTTTATATATTTAAAAAAATATATTTTAAGTATAACTTTAAATCATTAGCATTTACGAACGTTATTAATTTTATATACAATCATTGGAACCGAAAAATAAACAAATCTATTATTTATTTTTATTGTTTAGATCACTATATAAGATTTAAATGTTAAACTGAAGATTTTAAAAATATTTAAAGGTCAAATAGTATAGTCTAATCTTAGATCATGCCGACAAAAGAAAAATATTAAAAGGCTAAATGTAGTATGTATATTTGTAAAAAAGTATAAAAAGCAAAACTCAAACTGGCACCAGAACAAAGACGTCACGTGAAGGCAATGTCACTAGATTGTCAGAAACAACGTGGTAGAAATAAACTTAGTAGTATTTTCCCTCCGTCTCTCTTTTATATTCGAAAAGAGGGAAAGAAAAAGAAAAAAATATATTAAAAGAAGTTTGAAGAAAATGCAAATTTTAATGTCTCGAAAGTCTCTTTTAAGAGAAATATTCCATGCTAAAGATTTCTTTGGCAAGAGTCGACAAAATAATGCCATCAAGTTCATTTGCAATTCAAAATAAAACTTTAGAACATTAATTGCTGGAACATCTCGCCAAACGATCCATAAAATTTTGTTAAATTAAATAAAGATATATGTATATATATATAGATACAGTTTTAAAGATAATTTAACTAAAGTTTATTTGATTTTAATTTATAATCAGGGTAATATTTTCAATTGTACTTCTTGTTTTATCAAATTATAACAACTGATACAATATTTTGAGTTGTGTACGCACGCTGATAAATGTATTAATAATCGCCTGTAAACTTAACACTTAGTTTGTACCTGATAAAATTACACGTTATCATATTTACTGATTAAGTTAAAGTCAGTAAGTATTAGATAAGTAGATAAACTGAGAAGTTAACTAAGTTTAACAGAAACTGTAGAAAATAACATTTTATGGTTAAAGAACTTATTTTAACTATTATTTTTATTATTTTTCCATTAAATTATTTATTAATCATTTTAAATCATTCACTAAAACTTAAAAAAAGACATTTTTATGTATGATAATAACGATACATTTTATAAGAAAATAAAAATGTAATGATCGACACACAAGCCTACTTTAGATAAATATCTTTTTAAAATAGAAAATTTCGATAAATAAATATTTTAGAAATGGTGAAATTTTGTCCTTTGCCATTTTTTCACTGTAATTCTAGACAGGAACATAAAGTGACGTCAAAACTGGCAAAGTCACCAACGTTTATCCAGACTTGACTAATGCATAGAGTTATAACACTAGTAAGACTTGAACTCTTTCCAAACTTAAGTTTGAACATTTCTAAAAATTTCCTTTCATTTGGAAAATTATTCTATTCGATTGTATACATTTATTTTTATAGTTTTGTCAAACTATAATAATATTAATAATAATAACAACAAGGAATCAACTTGTTCTCATAAATATTTAAACTAAAAATTTAAAAAAAATTATATATAGCCTATAATTTAACTAAGTAGTACAGAAAAGATATATAAATTGCTAATATAAACAAAAATATATTTTATTTGTTTGATATAAAGTTATAATTTATGTAAAAATTACTTTAAACTAACTTCATTGATATAATTATATATTTTCATATTCAAATCTAATTTAAAATTGTCTTACAGAATATAAGTTTCAACTTAGTTTCAAATTTAAAAAAAAAAAATGCCTATGACATATTTAGACTGTAATTTTCTAATTTCATTGATTTAAAATTTCAAATTAAAAATAATAATGACCCGAACTTCTAAAAAGTAGGTTAATGCAGTGATATATTTTCATCCAACTTGGCCATTTTGAAGAGATATATAACTATGGAAACTTTTTGTTTTGAAAATTTTCAATTGCATATTTCGGTTTAGTTATAATAAACTAGATCTGAAAGAATCGTTAGTTGACCAGAGAAATTCATAGCGATTTCGAAGGATGAGGATCAACAAAAATCGTTTCTGGATTTTTCTGATAATGTGATCTGAACGCTATCACTTGGCCAGTAGATTAGGTGGATAAAGAATAAATCTAGCATTCTTCAACATAAAGAATGATTAGAACAAATCAAGCATTAGATTCTTATATTGATACGGAATAGGAAAAACAAATTTCGAGATAAAGAAATCAATAATAAAGTTGTACAAATTATTGAAGATTCTAAAAGTTTACGATTTTAATGTTATATATTGGCTATAATTACTTACTTTCACACCTTTTCCCTTAAGGAATTGGAAATAATCCAAAAAGACTGAATTAATTTAGCCCTAACATCTATAAGTTTACTGTATCCGTTTCCATATAACTACACTTATTCAAGCAACACAATTTTTGCTTCAGCCACATCAATAATTCTCTTTACACAAGCCGACTCCTTTTATTCAACATTTATTTTATTCTCGAGTATGGTACTTGGTCTTACTCCACTATTCTTAGCGCTCTTTTTCCCGATTACTTTTGATTTGTCCTATGATATAACCTTTTAATCAAATTCAATTCAATCGTTCTATGTGTCCAAACCAACACAAAGCTCTTTCAACGCATTTTCTGTACCACATTCATTAAATAAAGATAGATTTCTCCGGTTGCTGTTTTTTTATTTTGAATTAGGAGCAGGTAGACGAATAACTTAGGCTATAACAACCATTATTGACGTTTATTCCACGTTAAAAAAGAAATAAAAATGAATTAAACTTGTTTAATATTCACTGAGCTTTTCAATAATTGGGTTTAAAATAAAATAAACAAATTTAAAGTTGGTAAATTCATGAAAATGATATGATATTAAAATAGCTTAAAGCTGAAGCTGTAAATATATAAAATAAGAATTATAGTAAGAACAAAAAGAAAGAAAAAAAATCATGGATATAGAAATGAAATAATAATTAGATTTTTATTGAATTTTAGATGAAGACATCATCAACTTATGATATAAGTACATTACTTATATATAAAATTCTGATACATTTAATAAATGATAAATGATTCAAGTTCTCTGTCATAATCATTTTTTTTTTTATCATACTGAATTAGGCTACATCTACTTTTAACAGATATTTCACGATTTCAAAATTTCATATATAAAATATGATAATATCCCATAGGGAGATATTAAATCTACTATCGATCTAAATAAACCACAGTCAACACAGTCAACACTATATTTTTGAAAAGCGATTTTAGAAAATATTCGCATCATAAATTGATGACATAGGACATACATCATCGTTAAAAATTTAACTTTGGATTTATATTTAAATCAAAATATATGAAACGTAAAATAAATGACTAGATAAGTCTTAAAATGCTAATTATGAATTTAGAAAAATTCAACTGTACAATGTTATAACTTGTTTTTAATATAGTTTTCAGCATGTTTTTATACAGATCTGAATGTAATTGTGGTTTAAATAATAATATTTGTAGAGGAGAAGGTGGTATTATGGAACACTGCGGGTATTATGGAACCACCCCATTTCGAACTGATAATAAAGGCGAACTGTTGCGGAATGTGGCTGAACTGAACTAGGCAGACATCCATAGCAAGAGGAAAACCCGTTTTACTTCAGTTAAACAGTTGTCCGTATTTAATCAGCAAATTTGTTTTTTTTCAAAATTCGCAAGTTTTGAATGCTAAGTGAATTTAATTATTTTTAAAATATAAATCGTGTAGTTGTAGGTTCACTGGTGCATGTATTCCGTTCCAGAGACTTAGGGGTACGTATTAATCTGTGTGATGTTCACGTTTTTTAAATTTTGGTCTTGACAGACATAAGTTAATTCAAGATGGCGATGCGTGAAATACGGACCCCATTGGTGCTTTTACAGTAATATGGAACTCAACTCCTCCGAACTTTCTATTTGCAAGCAGACATTCCTCCAGAGCAATTTGTGAAAAAGACACTAGGTAGAAAGCCAATTCTTCCCGAGAATATCGAAAAAGAGCTGCTGGAATATATATTGTTGATGGAGGTCATATTTTTCTATTATAAAAGCATTTTTGCGATAAAATACATTGGAGTAAATAATTTGGTAATTATTTAACATTTTTTGTCCTTTCCTATTTGTTTTTGGCTACATTAAAGCATTTTTTTGAAAATATACAGTAAGGTTCCATATTACCACCCGATTTTCTCTAAGCCTACTTTCGGACTTTTTGTACAAAAGCCTTCAAAAACCATACTTATAATTACACTAGCGAAAAATCCAATTAGGAACATTTAGTTTACTAGTTACCGGTACTTTTCGCACAAAAACTGTGGATGTAGTTATGATACCTTGTTTACAATTCACTAAAATGTAATTGGGGTTCCATAATACCACCTTCTCCTCTACTATCAACTGTTTTAAACACTCTATATTATAAAAATCATGATTCTTAAGTATAGTTAGTTGTTTAATTATTAGAATTAATATAAATCAAATAAACATTTGGCATTAGTTACACACACACACATATGCATGCACTATTATTTATAAAGTATTCATACTCACAATCAATAAAACAAAAACATAAACCAGTGTATCATTTATCATTAAAGATATGAAGGAGTAGATAAACTACTGTTGTATAGCTATATCTGTATAACATAAAGGAAATATAACAGACACAAAACAATGATATTAATAAGTAATGAGCAAATATTTAAACAAAGATAAAATCAGTCATTAATATTAATAATTCTGTGCAACTGTCAAAATAATTCTGTGCAACTGTCAAATAAATTCGATAATTTGAATGATTAACAAGAAGATGAAAAAACTCTTGTCAAATTCATTGATTAGAAAAATACAAAAATTAATAATTTTTCTATAAAAGATATATGATTATCTAAAGAAAAAAACAAAACAAAAAGGAAACTTTACCATTAACAACCGTAATGAGTTTAATGACTTCCACAACATAAATCTTGATGTGATTATTAAACATTACAAATTATCAGATTATATTGGAATATACAGAGAAGTTTCAGCGTAAAATGATAATTCATGGGATAATTTCTCTTTTCTATGAGTAACAGTTAATTTATGTTCAGTTTTAAACATTCATCAGCTAATAAAACTGACGTGGAAGAAATTTTAAATTAACGATTCGTTAATACATATTTAGGCACGTTTTGTGTAAAACTAATAATCACTAGTGTTGGATGTTAAAAGGATTAAAATGCCGTCTCTTATTATTAAGAAAAATAATATTAATATGAAAGGAAGAAAAAAAATGATAAAACAGTTTAGGAAACTGGAAGACTAAGCTTGTAATTAAAAGTTTAAATTATAAAAAAAATTTTTATCCGATGAATTATTATCAGTGATTTTCTTTGTAATGAAACCTATAAAAAAATATTATAAAATTTTAAATCCGTTTTGTTAAAGAAAATATGCTTTAATCAGTTAGAGTAAAAATACTTTTAATTATGAAAACAAGCCGGAAATTTTTTTTATTTAATTCTAAAATGTATAACATTGCTATGCTTAACTCGCTACAACCCAGGGGGTCTATAAAATAGAAAAATTACCTCCTATAAAGCCGAGTATACTTTGTGGGAGTGTGTGAGAAATTCCGGTTTATCAGTAATTAAATTTTTTAAAAACGTTAAAAATGCATAAAATAACTTAATTATTTACTTTTTCCTGTCCGAAACGCTTCTAATGATGCACTTGATAATCAAGAAATTTTTTCCCAGTAAAAAAAAATCGATGTTATAAATTACGTATTTTTTTTTTAAATATAATTCAGCTTAATTAAATTCAGTCTTTTTTTTTAAATTAATAATAATAATATATTTACGACGAAAAATCATTTCAAATTAAATTAAATTTAAAAAGTGAATTTTAATCAATACTTATTTACTTAAAATATAAAAATTAAAATGTTTATAAATTCGGACAACTTTGGCGCTATGATCGCTAGTTATTTCTTCAGCCAGAAGCCATTTAATGGAGTCAATGTTCTGACAAGACAAAATTCTTTTTTTCTCTTTATAAGTGTTTAATATTAATTTAAAATCGTATAAGACTTAACTGTAAGTACGTACAAGAACTTAAAGATGACGGAAATGCTTACTACATCTGCTAATAAAGCAGATTACTTGGCACAGTTATTGAAAGATAAGAAACAAATTTCAGCCTTTCCTAATGTCTTTATGCATTTGGAAAGAATTCTTGATGAAGGTAAATTCCAGTCTTCTTTTTTCCCTTTACATTAAAAAAAGAAAAAGGAAATTTCCCTAACAAAATTGTTTTGTCCTATTACAGATTTGCATCATCATACATTTATAATTTATAATTTGATTTATATTAACATTAAAAAAAAAACTTTTAAGCTTTTATACTATTAAGGAAAAAGCATGATAATTTAAAATAAAAAAAAAAGAAAACATAACAAAACAAATGGGAAAGTAATAAGACAATTTTTTCCTTTACTCCTTAATGTTATAAGCATGTCAATTTTCTTTGTTTTTAGCTCATGCTGTTACTGAAAGGGACATTTGAGAATTTTCTAGTTTCTCTTAAATAAATTGAAAACTTTTAACTAATATAGATTTACTTTAATAGCATTATTGATAATATATTATCTATTTTTATGTTTCGGTTAGATTTAATAAGTTTATAAACATTTTTCAAAGTAATTGTTGAACTTTGCATAATTGGGTGTTTAAAAATACCTTTTACGGTGTTAACGTCGAAAGAAGAAATTAAATTGAAGGCGAATATTTATTTTGAATTATTATTTTAAACTTTATTGCAGAATTTTTTACTTAATACTATCTGCAAAAATAACTAGTTAATGAAATCTGTCATATATGATAGATTTATAAGCAAGTTTATAAGATGTAGAATTTACATGCTTAATGATATAAATGTTTTTGAATAACTACGGTATAAATTTTGATGTAAATGACATAAAATTAATGCTATGCAATATTTTTTCAATAATTCTTTATTAATGAAGTTTTTAAATTTTTCAAGTATAAATTGATATTTTATTATGGTGCTGGATTTAAAATGTAAAAGTTTAAAGCTTAAATAATTTTATACAATTGTATTTGTTTTGAAATATTTTTGTGAGATGTTTCATACAACAGAAATGTGAAGAAGCTAAAACAAAAATTTACCATAACAGTAAATTACTGACTACATTTAATTTGTAATATCTCGTGCAATAAATTTTTCTCGGAAAAAATTTTTAATTCGAAGGAAATTATAGATGGTAAGAAATATATTACAGTAAAATCATATTTACAAATAATTCAATAGTTACACTTCTGAAAGGTTATCAGTAATTTTTACTTTGTCTATTTATCTAGAAATTTTATCCTGTTTTATTTAATCTAAAACTAATTTTTATGATATGCTTTAGGTAGCAGAGATAAATATTATTTAAAACTTTGTTTTACATGATACTTATTTCACTTTCATGTTGACAAAAAAAAGGGAAGATCTTGAGTAGTTTGAGTGAAATTTTGGGTTTGATATGAAGTTTGTTGATTATGTCATTCATTATAAAATGTTGCATGACAGCTTTTTAATATTAACATAGCTAAAAGTTTAAATTGTGGAAATTCATTTTTCAGTATATTTTATTAAAGTCATATTTCACAGCATTATAATAAATTGTTTTTTTAAACAAAAAGTTTAAATCTTTTGGTATTAGATGTAAATTTGTAAACATTTTGTATATTATATACTTGTTATTTTATAATTACTAACATTGTATAATTAAAATGGAAAGAAGAGCAAACGTTGAAACTGCATTGCAGTATTTATTTTTAAAATTTTAGTATATTATTTACATGAAATATCTAATTCTAGCATGTGAGGATATTTATTAAAATGAAATGAATCATGTGAAAATGATTTTTTGTTTATTTTCTTTGTTGTTATGAACTGTTTTTTAAACAAAATTGTTATTTTTTAATTAAAATTTTCTGTACTTAATATGATTTATTAATTCAATAATAAAACATTTTGTAGTTGAAGTAATAAGAAGAATAATATAACTCTTTTATGTTTAATAGTTTTTATATGTAAATAAAAATACAAATTATGATTGATTTAAAATTTTATATATGCTACAGCTGATGGCTGTGAATTGGATAAAGCTAAGATTAGCTGGCTAATACTAACTTTATCCTAAGGTTTTGGTTAAAGCAAGTAAGTTTATTAATTTTTTTACTTTAACTGTAAAAAAACATGCTTTATCCAAATAAAAAGCAGATAAGCTGACATTATTCAAAAATAAGTGGTTGAAGCAAGAACGGAACTTAAAATTTGAGCTTTATTTGGATAATTTGGAGTTTATCTACCTGTTGTTTAGATAGAGCTGTATATAGATGTAGCATTTTTTATTGGCATGAGCATTTTTAGCCTTTACATGAGTAGTGGAAATGGTACTATGTTGCCAGGTCTGGCAATGTATTGAAAGACTTCAAACCAATTAACAATATGGCAATGATTTTTTTATGCTTATGATAAACTTCTTAAAAAACACTTGTAAACTCCAGGACTAAATAATAATAAATACAAGTGATGACAAATGCAAAAATAGGTCTTAAAAGTTTTTGTAGATACACATATGATCACATAAAAGGATATTGTGACACCACCTTTCTTTAAAAATAAGTGCCACAAAAAATGCAAAAATGTTAAAAACATCATCAGTGGATCTATGTTTTTTACTTGTGTTTATTTCTGGTATATATCATTTAAGATCTATGTATAGTACAGTATATATTGGTTTTTGTAAATCACTAAAAAGTTATAAATTTAAAGCTAAAAATCATAAATATTACTATTTATTATTGTACTTTGAAATTAAATCTATGATTTTTAGCTTTAAATTTACTATTTTTAGCTAAATTTAATATTTTATTGAAAAATGGCAAATTTATTTTTGCTCACATTTTTTTTTTATTCATTAGAGAAATAAATTGTCCATAGAGAATTGGAGAAAACACAAAATTCTTTTTTTAATTCATCTAACCTTCATTGGAAAGATTACAGATTATCCAGATAAAGTGGAATCCTAAATCTCATTTATCCAGAGTGGAGTAGATAAAGCTCAAATTTTAAGTTTTGTTCTTGTTGTTCTATCCATCTATTTTTGGATAATGTGTCAGCTTTATCTGCTTATGTTTGGATAAAGCATGCTTTATATGGTCAAAGTTCAAAATTATTACTTGCTTTAACCAAAAGATTTGGATAAAGTCATCACATTATCTAGTTAATTCTAGCTTTATCTGATTTACAAACTTTACCTGTGACACACACATTTTATATATATAAAAAGGATGTAACTAGAAATTTGAGTGTGGGCTACCTATAAGGCTGATGGCTTTAGTAGACAGCATAAGTTGAAAGGTTACTATAAAAATGCAATATTCCATAATCACTAGCAACACATTATTGTGTAATGAGCTGCTATATGCAAACAGTAGTAATTTACACACACCAATGCTCAATAAAAAAGAAAAAGCTGAACAATAACAAGTATTAAATTTTATTTTTCTTTACCTGTGGCTATTCATATAGTATTTGAGTCTGGTTTTCTGTTTCATTTAGTAGTTGTGACATTCTTTTTTTCTTTTTCCATGCTGTTTACTTTTTAACTTGAGTGAGGCAACAACAGTAGTGGCTGGCAGAGAGTGAGGGCAGAAGAGCATTAGTTTGGAAAATGCTAACTTGTTACATCCCTTACATATATAAATACTCAAATATATACACAAATAAAGGAATGAATAAATAAAATAAATATATACTGTATATATATATATATTTTTTTTTTTTTTTGAGTAAAAGTTGTAGTTAATCTTTGGTAAATTTAATTAAATTGGAATAAATTATTTAAAACTATATATTATTATGTATATAAAGTATATGTTTCACATCAAAAAGTGTAAAGAACAAATGCAAACATTATTGGAAATAGTTATTTCATGGGGTTATGAAGTAATTTACAGTTCAGTTTAACAAATTCTGGTAAAATTTTTGTACACTTTATCATGTGAAAATTAATGTTATGACAATGGCATTTTGCCAGGGCAATGGAGAAACTTTTATAGTTTGTGTTTGTTTCCAGGTGAATTGACTGTAGTAGTATATTGATTTCAGTAAATATCTATTTGAATACATTTCCTTATTCAAAGGTTGTACATTAAATAATTTAAAAATGAAAACATTTATTTAACAAATTTTAATTATACCAAAGCATTTTAATGTTTTTATATTTTTGGAATTATGGATTATGCTAAATTGTTTAATCATATAATTTAATGTCCATTTAATAAATAGAATTTTAAGTAGAAAGTATTAGGTGTATCTTTAAGAATACAGAATCCTGCTAGTCTGAGCTAATTGAAATAATGCAGAAGCAAGCAGTAAAACAGGCCCAGAAAAACAGAAACATCAATGAATTTTGTTTCTGTTTTTGTGTATCAGTACTGCATATAGATCTGTTGTTTTAATAGGCCATGTCAAACACTAATAAATATTTATATTAAACAGGAAAATGTTATGAAATAAGAGAATCATAAGGTACTGGAAAAATTTTTAAGGTTGCTGAAAATTTATATACTCCCATATTGTTGAAAATTATTTATTTCTGTTATTGATATACAATATATTAATCAAAAGAACACACATTTATGCAATTACTAACCAGAAATTTAAATTAATGAAAATATTAGAATTGTAGTTAGAAAAAGTTAAAATTTTAATGAAATTACTTGGAAAAGACTGTCACATGTGTAAATAATTTTCACAATGGTTGTTAATATGTTTAGATTTGCTACAACTCTTAAGGATTCTAGGTGATGTCCATTCTATAATTTTACTTGCAACAATGCCAAAAGAAAAACATTTGTGAGAATTTGAGAGGAGTCAAATTTCACCATTTTTGGAAATTGGATTTAATGGAACCAAAACTGGATTAAAAATTGAACAACCTAAAGTGTAGTGAACAGTTTTCTACATGATCCAGAAAATTATAGTACCAAAAACACAGGAGACCACAATTGTTGACAGTCAGTTAGAAATCACAGATTGTATAATTGTATCAATGGAATGTCAGTTAACAAATATTTGAATGACGTCATTGTTTACAAAAGTTTCTACTTTCTTATGATGTCATTGTTTTTAACAAAAGGCAGACGTGGAAAAATTGAAATAAAATAAACAAATAGATGTGATGCCTTAAATAATGCTGCCTTTGATTGACTAGACACAATGTAACACAAGAAGAGCCTGTCTGAACATAGCCTAGCGCAACAAGCGATGATGTTACCAACTTTGATACTATGGAAAATAGTGACATAAATCTTACTTTACTTACAATAAATACTGAACAAAATCTATTTGTCCAGTATTTATTGTCTCAAGTTGTTTTTTTTTTTTTCAAAAACAAAACAAAAAAAAATCTGAGTGAGCATGTAGAAATTAAGATGAGTCTTAGATTCGTATATATAAACAATACTATTTAATGTGTCTCATTACAGCACACATTTTTAATGTATTTGACAGTTATTTCCATAAATAAATATGAATAAAATCTTCATTTAATAAACAGTTAAACTTTTGGTTGCAGCCAAAGTTTACATCTCTAAAACATGAATGTTGAGTGCCACTATCTTGTAAGCGACATTCACATTTTAGAAATGAAAACTTCGACCGCAACCTTGCTATTATATTCTTTTTATTCTGAGAAGTGCATCTTGGACACCTTCAGTCCCTCTTCACACTAATTAATTTATAATAATTATAAATACAGTTTATTTAGACAAATTATAAATACGCTGTATTGCGGTTTTGAAAAACTAAATTGTAAATAATTATTTCTTCTGTAAATTCTTTATCAGTTGTCACTTTTTGTGTTACATTCAGAGTAATTTCTATTTTAAATTTTTAAATATTTAATTTTTCTTTTTCTTCCTTTTCACAATTAATAAGACTGTTGAATATAAATTTAAATTTCTACATAATTTAAAAAAAAATGTAAAAAAGTCCTGTAGTGGTGTAATAAGTCTAGCGGTAAAGTAAAGCCAATCGTAGTGCTCACAAGCCCTTCAGAAGACTAGACAAAAAGCATATCATAGTAACTATGGAAATATGACAACATAATTTAAAAATTATTAAAACTTATTACAATATTGAAATATATCACTTAATCATTTTCTGTAGTTAGTTTTTGCATTCAGTTCATTTTTTTTATAAACAGCCAATTTTCTACTGCATCTTGTCATAAAACTTCTTATCCGTTTTACACTACAGGTATCTCTTCCTTAATGCAGGATTCGATTAACTCACAAAATTGTGGCAATCCATTTTTGTACACAGCAGAAATTTTAATTAATGCCACTTTAACAGCTGTGTTTACTTAACATAGATGTTTTTCTCAGCAAATATGGTGTTGGTGAATTTGCTATTTTTGTTTATTAAAATAAAAATATTTGTTGTTAACTGAAAATTTGTTCTAGTGGATTGCTGATTGTTCAGTCAAGTACTGAGATACCAGTACCTCTGTATTTGATTAACACGATTTTGATATATGCATAGCATCAAGGGATTAATTAACCACCTTAATCAATGGATACCTATATTAAAATAAAAACAAATTCTATCTACAAAGGTTGTTATCTCTCAGTGATTTAACATTTTATCTTGCATATGTTTGTTACATCATTATCTACAATTAATTTTTCCAAATTTCATTTAGTTCTAATTCATTATTTAGAATAAGTTTATTAGCAGTATTTAAGTCTTATAAGAGAAGATAATTTAGATAAATCTTTATATAAAGAAATTATATTTTCCAGGTTTATTTTGCAAACATTGGTATTATAGTGATAGGCTATTATGGCATTTTCATAATTATATATTATAGCTATAATATGTTCTTTTAATCTGTCTTATAATTTTCTACCAGTTTTATGTATACGGTACAACTTTTCATTATTATTATTGTATGGGCACGTTATTTTGTATATATGTTTTGTCTTTAATATTTGTTGGGTTATCTACTATCTTAGTTTTTATTTTTGTATGGAGTTTCTTATTTTATTAAGTTCTGTTGTTAATATTATGATTTAATTTATAATCAAATTTTTAAATTACAAAAATAATTATCAAGTATATGGAGAAAAGGGATATATTGTGTATATATTCTATTATTTCTATCATTATTGTATTTTTGTACCAATTATTTAATATATTTATACGAATGGTTATTTAATTTTAATATTTTAAATACTGCTATTTTTTTAATCTGTGTTATATGATTTTTAATTTTATTTATGTACATTTTAAAAATATTATATTTCATATTTAAAGCATTTCATTGAAAATGTAATGCTTTATTTATATTGACTGGTTTTTTACATCTCTGTACAGTTAAGTTGTATTTAGATCTTTATTATAGTAATGTCTGAATAGTTTTTTCTTTCTCTACTCCAAATTGTATTTCTTTATATGGTATGACCAAAAGTCATTTGCCAAATGAGGAAAATCACTGTTCTTATTATTTCAGGTACAGTAATGACCAGAAGTGATCATGCTGACTCCTGAACTATAAATTGAACTTGTTTTTATTGTGTGAAGACAATAACAGAACAACATGAGAAGCTGTATCCATTGTCGCAACCCACACCTTCAAAAGCCTTCACATCAAGCTGTTGGCAATATCCTAGCAAAATTTAAGAAAACATTTAATTTCCTGGATAAAAACAAGCTCCACTTGTAGTTTAGAGGTCAGCATGATTACTTCTGGTCATTATTGCACCTGAATCAATAAGAACAGTGATTACCTCCATTTGGAAAGTGATTTTTAGCTATATTATATTATTAATTTGATTTAAGATTGTCTGTCTGTAGTACTGCTGTCAAAAAGAATGATCCTATCATATACATATCTTATGTATATTTTTTATACATCATAATCCCTTTAATATTGATGAAGTAATAAATACAGTCGACCCCGTATAAGATCATTGATTATTCCGTTTTATATGAATTCCATGTTGTACAAGTCACTTAAATTTTACAAATATGTGAGCCGTTCACAGCCCGGTACACGTATTTGTAAAATCTAAGTGACTCGTACAACATGGAATTCATATAAAACGGAATAATCAATGATCTTATACGGGGGTCGACTGTAACATAAATTATCACAAGTTTTGCTAATTTTGGAACTGTAGAACTGTGTTGTTTGAGTTTTCATATATATTCATATACTTAATTTTAATAAAATTTTTCAAGTTGTTCATTACTGTATATTTAGTATCAGTTAAAGGTTTACCTTTCTCTACTGTTTTGTATGTTTTTACATTAATCTGATGTTAAATTTCCCTATTCTTTTTATATTTTGTTCTAGAAGAAATTCTAGATATTTTGTTCTAAATGAATTCTAGTCATATTGGTATGAATTCACATTGATACTGCCACTATTGTCAAAATTAGCCTGTGTCATAATTTATTCTCTATCTTGCTAATGTTTGAAACTATTTCAGGTTCTTTCTGGAGATTGTGTCAATAATAAAATCTCCAGGATCATCAGCCCACCAATGGCCAAGTAGTTCTGTTTCTCAAACACTGGGAGTTTGGTCATCAGTTCTTGCCTCGCTAGGACAGGCTGGCCATGTTTGTTTTCCAGGTTTTCTCCATGTCAGTAATGCCTGAATAGGGACCAGTTATCCTTAAAAAGACCTCCTGGATGGCATCCCCCTAGGCTGATTGCCTAAGTTTTGCATTGCTGTGACTTAACAAAACAAACCATCAGGATCATCTAAATTTAATTTTTTTTTCACTAAATACTATAGATTTCTATTCTACTCTCCATGACATACTCTTTCACGCCAGCTATTCTTACTACCATTTTATCCTTGGTAGACTTTGTGTCTTTCTTTTTAACTTACTCTAGATGTTTACTGTCCTTTGCCATTTTTCAAATTATATATTGTAATATTTTGATGTCATTCCTAGATGTGATCTGCCTTGTTGAAGTATTTTATGATGCAATTTCTCTTGGAATTTTGTTTCTTTGATAGTAAGCTACCTTAGACCTGTTGGATGCTGAAATTTCTCTTAAATTTAAGTAACTGTAAATAACTTTCTTTGATTTTACTGTTTTTTTGCAATTTCAGTCACAAATAAGCCTGATTCAACAAATGCTGTAATTTTTTCCCCCTTCTCATTGTTTACTTAAGATGCTTTTTCCTGTTTTTCTTAAAGTTTGATTAAATATGCTAATTAAAGTGGAAAAAGCTGTCTGCTGTTTGAAATATATAGTATGTGCTCTACTCCATCTTTGTAGATTGCCCAAGTGCCTTAATTTATCAATCCAGTCCAACTTTGACCAGCTTTATCCCTGTTCAGTCAGTTGCTAATATTTCAAGGCAGGAGGTGGCATATAATTTTTGAATATGTTGTTACGAACACTCCAAAACATATATACAAACAGTAGGAAAACAAGATTGTGTAGGAATTTTTTATACAATTGCAACTTTTATGGTTATGTTGCCTCCGTTAAAAATGGGACAAATAATAAACAATTTTACTCCTCAGTGTGGTCTGTTGGCAGATTTTTATGTCACAAAATGAATTGCTCAAAAATAAGTTGGTCAACTTTAGTTTTCTAAAAGTTTGGAAAAACAATTTGTTGTCACCAACAACCAATCAGTGAACATTTTGGATGATACTAATGCCAGTTTACAAGTACAGTAGTGTGAAGTGACATTTATCATCATATTCCTTTCATCGCTTTCTTTATTTTTGCTAATAAAAAAAGCAATAGCAGTACACCTCTTAACAGCGGCAGCTATTGTTTGGAAATGCTATATCATGTGACTGGTTGCTGGAGAAAAATGTTGCCTAGTGTTTGCTCTCTCCACAAACATCATTAGGCAACAAATCTGTCTGCCAACCATGGTTAGCAGTAAAATTGTGCAGTGTTTTTAAGAGTGATGATAAGCTTGCCAATACCCCAAAGTACTGTGGTACTTAAACTTTTTAAAATATGAGTACATGAGACTATGAAACTTTCATGAAATAATTTGATTTATACAAATTTTGATTACCAACTGCTAAACAATTTCATTTTCTATCTGAAAAGTTTACTCAAAATATTTAACACTTTTCTGACTGAAAATAACCAAAACCACAGGTATTTGCAAGGGCTCTAGCCACTCAGCTACTTGCCATTTCTAGGATAGAACTTCTAGACTTATAAGTTAAACAGTCAATTTTCAGCAGCCTGTTTTTCAGAAATGCTTGAAAAGTGGGTGCTATTATTTGGACAAGGAACTATTTGTGTTTAGGGCTACATGCTCACAAAGTTTCATTTGAATTGGTGATGCAAACATCTGGCCATCTCCTTGTTAGTTGTGGACATGATAGTTTCTTCATTAAATATACTTACTATGTCAACTATAGATGATGGATCTAAGCCTGTGTTTTTCAACTTTTTCACACCTGCAGACTGGCAAAAATAGGAATAATATTTTGCAGACTGGCAGAAGGTTAAAGATAAATTTTCTTAGATTTAAACTGTTTAGATGTGGGTGATGCACATGACTGTCGTAACTTTATTTAAACAATTGCAATAATAAAAAATAAATAAAAACTGTTAATAAGATTTTAAGCTTGTAATTAATATAATTTTGTCATTACAAAATTTCCTGCTAGTCTATGAAATTTCTCACGGACTGGCAGGAAATTTCCACAGACCATGGGACCTATTCTGTGCTTTTCCGATAACTCAACGAGAGTGATACACAAGATATTCAATAAGTTCCCTTAGCAAAAGGCATTTAACGAACCTTAGACAAATTGCTATTCTGTGCTCCACGTTAAGTGGGTTTCGCTACGGGTAGTCGGTCGAGATGAGTCTGGGTTCTAGGCTATAGATAGCTGTTACGCTTTAACTAATCACAGTTTAGTTAACATTGTATTTTTGTCATGTGCAGTCATATGACAAAAATACAGCATTGTTGTGTACCAGTGCTAGTGAAATAGTTTTGTTTTAAAATGTCAAAGAAAGGCCAACGAAGCCAGCAAACTACAAGTCGGCAGTTTGAGATGCTCATTAATTTTATAGAAGACAACCCTAAATTAATGTCAGGGATGTTATATGCTTTCTTTACCATAAAATATTGCCAGAAATTGTGGCAAGAAATAGCCGATCATCTGAATTCCAATGGAGTCGGCTCACAAAAAGATCTGGAAAGATGGCGAAAAGGAACTGAGAGCTTAGAACAGGGGTCGCCAAAGTGGTCTATATCGACTCCCAGGGGTCGATATAACATTATTGAGGGGTCGATGAAAAGACTAAAACTTACAAATTTTGAACCGAATATTGGTAATCTTGCTAAGGATTATCAAGCTTATCCATCTTATTGATTATCAGTTACAAAAATTATTAACATATGTACTGTACATTAAATGTAAAAAATATAAAATTAAAAGATATATATTAAAATAGTAAGCGCTTTTTGTTTTTGCTTGAAACACAAACTTTTTGGTGGGGTCAATGTGAGGTTTCGAAAAGTTGCAGGGGGTCGACGATAAAAAAAGTTTGGAGACCTCTGGCTTAGAATATAAATATATGACTATCATTTTAATTTATACATATGCAAATGAAACCTATTTCAGAAATAATGTTCATGCTATAGCTACTTACTTTAAATTTTAACAAGAAAACAATTACATTATTCATATAATATTCATAAATACTTAAGGTAATTATGTTTAAGCAATACAACAACATAGTTTATTAACTCTGTCTCTCTAATTGCTTGTGAAGTAAAATCATTCTTATACCAAAAGACGTGTGTTTATGCTTTCGTTACGTTCCTAACGGCAGCTTGAGAGTGACCGATAATAAGAGCTTAGTTATCGCACGTGGCTATCGGGACTAAATATGGCTCAGAATAGCATTTTCACAGTTGATTAAATGTGAATCACGTGGTTCCAATAGAAACTGGTTTTTATCGTATTCGTTAGCTTAACAATACTACTCAGAATAGGCCCCCAGTGCTGGTTTGCAGATCCAAGGTTGAAGAACACTGGTCTAAGCCATCCAGCTCCAAAGAATAACAAGTAAAACTAGAAACAGTGAGGCTCATCCTTTATCTTTTAGAAAGAAATGTTTTGACAAGTGAGACTTATCCAGTGTTAAATTAAACAGTTGCACAAATTCAAAAGCTTGTAGCTCTTTTGATTTCAAAAATATACATTTTGTGGGTTTCTTAATGCCCCAAATACTGCAGAGTTTAAATGTGTTTTTATTCATATATCTGAAAGGTTTCTTTGGACCTTCATATATGAAAGGTCCATGTGTAACTGGCCAGTCATTTTCTAGTGTTTATCATCATTATCATCATCTATTATTTGAGTCCAGTTTCATCCAAATCCCTAATTACCATTCATGACCTCTCCTCCTCATTTTATAAAATTTTTTGGTTTTTTTCTGTTAATGTGATGCCAGTTGTAACTTTAATCTGATGTGCAATACTGTCATCCATGTCACTCTGCTGAGACTATCCAATTTAACTATTAACTATTTAGTCCACATGACTGTGCTGGCTTTGAGTAGCACACTGGTTGTTAATGTTATATAATTTTATGGCATGTGGGGGCTCACCCACACTCCTTAAAATTAGAAAGTGATCAATAATTTAAGTGCTTGCTATTGCTCACAGGGGTGAACAATAGCAAGCACTGAAGTGCATGACTACGTGTGAAGCATGTAGAAGAGGCATGATACTGATACATGTTAAAAATTGATCTTTAGAGCTGATTTTATAATGAAGGGTTCAAAATTCTGGGGGTGGTGCAAAACCCCTCATTTAGAGCTTGAATCTTACCATATCAGCTGGTATCCCATTAACAGAAAAGTACCAATTTTTCTTTTTGAGATTAAAATTTTTTTTGTAAGAAATTTGTTTACATTCTAGCATTTCATATCACTGAGACCAATGTAGTTTTATTATATTTGATTATTAGAAGTATTCTGATTTGTTTTCCATTAACTCTTTTAAACAGAATATGAAACAACGTTGTAGGTGTAATAATTAATTTATTTTAGTTTATTATTATTATTATTGTCATATTGCAAATAGTTTCTTGTTTTATTTTTCAGAAATTGGTAAAGTTCGAAGTTCTTTATTCCAAAATAATGGAAACAAAAAAGAACCATTATTATTACCAGATCCTGAAGGACCAGTAATTTCACTTTCTGAAAAGATTTATGTTCCTATCAAAGAGCATCCTGATGTAAGTTGTGTATATTT
The DNA here is from genome assembly GCF_000671375.1 of Centruroides sculpturatus. NCBI lineage: Eukaryota > Metazoa > Arthropoda > Arachnida > Scorpiones > Buthidae > Centruroides > Centruroides sculpturatus. The sequence continues at coordinate 874,785 of NW_019384431.1, read as the reverse complement.
AAATAAATATGTGATTCAAGAATGCTGTTAATTTGAATGTTAACTTTTTAATAAATTTTTTTGAATATTTTATTTAGATATAAATGCTTGTCTTTCTATATATATTGTTGCAAAATATTCTGTTGCTTTTGACAAGTTGTGTTTTACAAAAGTACTCTAAATTTAAAAATAATTACATTTTATATAGTTGAGATAGAATACAAATAATAAATTATTAGCTGTACAGAATATTTTGGACCCAAAAAAAATTCCTGCTTTGAAACTCTAAACTTTTTGTGTAAATTTTATTAAAATTATAAATATAGTAGAATTAGAACCTTGATTAACTGAAATAACATGGACCAATGTTATCTTATATAATCAAAAACTCATAAAAAGAATGATCACATTTCTGATTGAAAATTACAAATGTACCTTACCTTAGTGAATATAATCATGTATAAGAAAGAACAACTGTTTTTACATTATTTTATTATAAGCTAATATGTACAATAGTTTGTCTTAATAATAAGAATGTGTGTTATTGTAGTTAAATTTTTATATGAATGGTTTGTTTCATGTTGAAGTTAAATGATAACATGTAACAAAAACAAATCATTTTGGAATGCATGTTATTTTAAACTTTTATGAATTACATTATAAGAAAAGTAATGCATTTACTTACAGGTTCGCCTTGGATAATCAGGGTCTACTGGTATATAGAATATTCATTTATGTATTGATATATGAAAAAATTATGTTGGTTAAATTTGTCAAAAGCAATATTTTATGTAATTTAATCTGCCATTTAATTAGTTGTTCAGATAGTTTAGAACTTGTATTTTATTTTATACAGGACAAGTTAAAAGTCTCTTCTGTCCCTTTCACTTCAAAAGCACTAAAAATATATTAATTTTGTTAATATAGTACAGTACATAGGAAGTCACGCATGGAGAATTGGATGGAACATTTTTGTTGACCTTAAATGATTTTCAAGGTTACTTATGTTGTAATTTTTACTTTTCTGGCTCAGTTATACATAACAGAGGGAAAGTATGGTGATGAGTCAGAAAATGACCCCCAAGATTTTCACATTTTTGGACTCAGAAAATTTTGAAATGTCAAGAAAAGCAAAAAAAAATTTGAGGTTTTTCCCCTCTGTGTGTATGGATTTTAGTGTATATGGGGCATGATTTTATTCAACCTCTTCAAAACTTAATAAACTCGTGTTTTTTGTCAAAAATTTCTGAAATTTTTGCAGGGAGGTTTGTCTATTAGGGGTATTAATGCTATTAAATTTTGGTGGTTAAAAGTCAATGGGGTGGTGAGATAAAGGGGGTCATGTATCATGTCTCAAGTAGGGTCAGACTTAATGGCAATTTTATTTATTATTAGCATTTACAATTTTTTATAAAACTTATTCCTAACTTCAAAATTAAGCTTTTTGCCATTTTATAATAATTAAAACTATAAAAAGTTTTTAATAATAAAATATGATACCAAACATGCAGTTTTAAATGATGCTGGGAAAGTTAAGCAAATAAATAAAGCTAGATTTTTTAATGAACAGTGATAACATAAAAGTTCCAATAACAAAGTTAAAGAGCATTATTTAATTAGTCTACAACTGTTTTCTGGATTCTTAATTAGCAGTGTGTAAACAGATGTTGGTGTTCCTTTTAAAAAAAAATGAATTTTAAATTCATGAATAAACTTAATTGTTTTAAATTATTATGAAAATTATTTTTAACGTTAGCCTGGGCCATCTCTAACAACAAACACCTCATGAACATTAATACTTCCTGTGAGTACGTACACCACAATGTACCATTCTAGATTACCATCACAACATGCTACCAATATATAAAGAAATAGCAAAATACGGGGATATACAATTAACATATAGATGCAACTGTATCATCTTTATTATCCTTAAAGATGGGAAGGATCGTAACAACTTGCTCAGAATTCCAGGGATTTATAATGTTCCCATGAGAGATGATAGATTTGACAACAACCTGGAATATATAGGCTCAACCTTACACTCGCTCAAAGTTAAATAGCAGAACACAAATATGATATAAATAAAAAGAAAAACAGCACTGCACTGGCCCCTTACGTGTCTGATAACGATGTTCAACTATATGCCTACTCAATGAAGCAACTATAGTCAAAACATCTAGCATCCTGAGTACATAGAAACCCTGGAGGCCATAGAAATTTTTAAACCAGAGAACAGGCTCATTGTATCAACTTTAAAAAGGATCAATAACTGTCATATGCTTGGAAAATGCTATATGTACATACATGAGAACTATGATGATGCAAACATGATTGAGTCATTGTGATAATATAATGGATAAAGGTTTTTTGATGTTTATTTTTTGCTCTTTATACAAAAATTTGAAAAGTTTCGTTTTTTCAAAATATGTTAACATTCAAACGCATTTCATTTCATGTAGACCTGAGGAAGATCTCAACTAGATTGAAAACATTTGTTTTTAAACATTTTATTATCATTAAACAATACTGGAATGAAAGAAAGCTCTAGTTGAATGTGGTTTTATTCAGTGTTACTTTCCAGTCTCATTTGTTATGAAGTGATTTCTTAATATATTTTCAGTACTTTCATAATGAAATAAATGGATGCAGGAGACTTTTGACTCATATATATATATGTATATA
>NW_019384431.1:848963-872030 GCF_000671375.1 Centruroides sculpturatus | reverse complement strand
ATTTCATAGCTTATATATCTATATATCTTGTCGTTTTAAAAAGGATTTGAAACTTTGAATAAAAATTTTTTAATACAATTTTAGCATTCAATTATTATTATTATTATTATTATTATTTTTTGCATAATTTTGTTTTTATATATCACTTTACAGTGAATCATTGTACACTTCAAGAGAGTACATTGGTTCACTGTAAGATAATTTTTTTTCATTTGTTTTAATGAAATAAAATTAAACTTATGATAAAATTATTGAAACATTTATTCGTATAGAAATGAACTATCTATTTTTCTTAAAATAAAAATTTTGAAAAGTGGTAATAGTAAATTATGAAGTAATGCCAAAGTAAATATTTAATATTATCTTGAAAAAATAAATACTGTAAATGCATTCTATAAATTTATATTTGATATTTTCAATACAAAATGCTTTTGAAACCATTTGTCATTTATATATTGTCAAAAGTAATAATACAGTCGATTCCATTTAATTGGGACACCGGTTAATCAGGCGGCTGCTTTATTGGGCAAATCTCAAAGAACAGAAACCAAACTAATAAATTAATACATAATTTAATTGCTTAATTTGGACAGTAGCAGAAAAGGAATTTAGCAATTTTTCATATATTTTAGGGAACTTCCGAAAATATGTAGTACAGTAATGTTGTGTAGGCCTAACAGTTGGCAGAGACAGTGATTTTGTCTTTCACTCAGGCAGTTCAGTTTATCCGGAGGGTGTTAGCATAGCGGGACATATCACATGGGGGACCCTGTCTGAGGCAGACCTGAATGTGAGCTACTGACCCTGCTCTGGATTGGACTGGATGATCTGCTTAAAAATGAAGGGACAAAGATATATGGACAATTTTTCAATTCTCTTGACTGAGTTGGAAGACTGCTAGAGTTCTTTTGGAAGGTATTGTGTGCATGATTACATCTAGATTCGGACAGCAGCCATCTGATTGTTGAGACTAGCATTCAGAGCTGGTGGATTCTATGGATGCTCCTGCCAAAGTGGCCCATCTCTGAGATGTGGTGAAGAAACTGTGCTCAAAGGAAGAGCATAAGGTGACTTTTGGACGAACCCTTTCCTTTCTCCCTTTTTAGTTAGAACTTGTTCAAACTAAAAAGGGAGAAAAGAAAAATTGTTTGATCAGGAACAAATCAAACAGTCAACCCTTGTGTACATCACTACTAATACTGTATTTGGCAACACTAGCGTGATGTGAATCAGTTATCTATCGTTGTGAGTCTGACAAATTTATAGTACAAATATTTTCTGTAATAAAGCATTAAAATAGGTATCTAATTATTATCTTTTACCTGCTTATTTATTTACCTACATATTACATAATAAATTCTGAAATAAAATATCAGTTTGTTTAATTGGGGCAGTCACTTAATCAGGCCAAAATGGATTAGTCCTGACATGTCCCAATTAAGTGGAATTGACTGTATATAAGCAAAAGATATGGTTTCAGAAAATTGATTTTAACTAAATACAACCTCACCATAAACTGGAACTGTAATATTTGCAAATCACACCTAAATTCAAAATTTCCAGCAAATAAAAGTCAAAAACACGTATCGAACGTTTTCGGCCACTAAATTTATTGGCCTTCCTCAGGAAATATCAACTGGAAAAACCGTTCTATAAATAGAACTTAGCTGCCTTTTAAATTTTTTAAAAAGAACGAAAACGGCTGTGACGTGTCGTGTACGACATATATTACGAGTCTAGATAGCGTTTCCATGCTGAAGATACAGGAATGACATCTGTGTTGATGCAGTTTCCACTCATGCTCGCCTTGTAGATCTCTACTGCTTCTAGAGAATCTTCATTGTCGTCCTTCGCGTTTTCCCACCGTTTTCTGCCTTCTCTCAAATGCGAAGGATGACAATAAAGACGCTCTGGCTCCTGGGATTTACCACATCCCCCTATATGACGAAAGGTTTGACAGATTACTAGCTTACATAGGATCCACGTACAGATCGCTGCAAGCCAGACTAAACGATCATAAATATGATGTGCTAAAAGGTAACATCAGTATGGCTTTAGCACGGTATGCCAGCGATCCGGGATTTCCCCCTGTTGGGACCAGGCCAAGCTAATACAAAATGTTTTCGACAGGCAAAATATAAAAATTGTAGAAGCAGTAGAGATCTACAAGGTGAGCATGAGTAGAAACTGCATCAACACAGATGTCATTCCTGTATCTTCAGCATGGAAACGCTATCTAGACTCGTAATATATGTCATACACGATACGTCACAGCCGTTTTCATTCTTTTTAAAAAAAATTTAAAAGTCAGCTAAGTTCTATTTATAGAACGGTTTTTCCAGTTGATATTTCCTGAGGAAGGCCGATAAATTTAGTGGCCGAAAACGTTCGATATGTGTTTTTAACTTTTATTTGCTGGAAATTTTGAATTTAGGTGTGATTTGCGAAAATTCATTTTTTAACACTTTCAACTGTAATTAAATTAAATTATAACATCATAGATACTAGAAATACTATACTTCATAAACTGATTCATGCGATTGTACAAAAAACTCTTCAAAATAAGCCTTTATCAGCATTAATTTTTATTATTTAAATGCTTTTGACTTTTTCATGTGGTCATCATCAGGATACTTTGAATAGAATAAAGACAGAATGTCCAGTTTAAATTATTAATTTTCCCTATATAATTTTTCTATTTACAATTGTCTTGTACATACAAAAATTATTCTTGCAGTTAGAATGATGATATTGATTTATGATATTTTAAGTGATTGAAAATATCTAAACTGAAAATTTTTTTATACTTTCATTTTGCCAAAAGACTTGAACCATTTATTTCATTTAGTAGTAAATGAAACAAATATTGATTTTTTTTTTTTTTTTTTTTTTTTTTTTTTTTTTNTTTTTTTTTTTTTTTTTTTTTTTTTTTTTTTTTTTTTTTTTTTTTTTTTTTTTTTTTTTTTTTTTTTTTTTTTTTTTTTTTTTTTTTTTTTTTTTTTTTTTTTTTTTTTTTTTTTTTGTAAATAAAATACATATTATATGTATTTTAACATATTTTACTAATTTTAAATTATCAAAAACAGATAGAATATAAACATTCTAAAGAACTTGCTTTTTTTAATTTTTAAAAACTTTTTAGGTTTAGTTAACTTGCAGAAAAAATTATATACAGCATGTATATAACTGGACTGATGATGTAAATAATCATAAATTGTATAATAATATTTTTAATCATTATCATATTTAATTTTTGACTCTTATAAAATTATGTAATTTTCTCTTAATTTTCAAATTTGTATATTTCTTCAAAAAAGAATGTTTTATGGATCTAAATAGCATGAATATAAATTGATATTCATTCTATTTAGATTCATAAAAGCAGTAATAAAAGAATATTGGCAAATGTTTTAAATGTATTTTTGTTTTTGATAGGCTACTAATTCTATTGTTTGAAACTACATATTATTATTTCATAGCTTTTTTTTATAATTTCTGTTTATTTATTATACAGTATAATTTTGTGGGCCGTATTTTGGGACCTCGTGGAATGACTGCTAAACAGTTGGAATTGGAAACTGGGTGCAAAATAATGGTGAGGGGTCGTGGCTCCATGAGAGATAAAAAGAAAGTAAGTTCAATAACTTAAATTGATTTTACTTAAATTACAGTATATATATATATAATGAATGAAGTAAAATTGACAGATTATAATTTTTGATTTAAAGCAAAAGATTTTTTAATATTTGCATAAAATAGAAACATGTTCTTAAATTTTCTTTATTTTTTATATTTTTAAATAATTGTGTAAAAAAAAATTGGAAATTTAATTCAGTTATAGATTGCAGTCATTAAGCAAATAGAAAATGTTAAGTAGTTAATCACATATTTTTTTATAAATGCAATGATTAAGAATCTAATTTCAACAAATTTTACAATTTTATGTAATGAAAATTACAAGAAATAGATAATTATTGTATTATTTGAAAGTGCAGGAAAATATCACTTGTATTTAGTAATATCACAACTCATAAAATTTACATATCAACAAATGCTTTTCAGTTTTAAAAAATATAGTTTAAATAAAAATTTAAATAACTATATTATTTATTTAAGGTTTCAGAATTAGTAGAAAAATCTTTTTTGGCTGTTTCTTAATAATTAACATAATCTTTCTAAAAGAAATGAAAGAATTTTGATATTAGGTATTCAACAGTAAAGTTATTAACTTAAAGTTTAATCAGAATATTATCAAATAATAAGATTAAATTTGTTTTGGTTCAAAAAGAATTTTAATGCAAATATAGGAATTTTTGATTTATTACAATAAGGTTATTTTTAAAAATAAATTTGATATCAGTTTTGGATGTGTAATTTAACCAAAACGAAACTTTAAAAAAAATTAAGGCTAATAACAGAGTAGTTTGTTTCTGTGTATTTTTAGCAGCACTGAAGATAGTAGTGTGAATTACCAAAAGAACCTAACATTAAAGAAAGATTTTAAAAAATATATATTTTTAGAGACAAGTTGAAATGCATTAAGAATATAGAAAAATAAAACAAATAGGTGAATTTTATAGTTTTTAATTGTAAAATTTCAATGAAAAATTTTTATATATTATTTGTGTGTTTTTAAAATGTGAAAAGTTAAATAATTAGTACAGTTAATTGACTAAAATTGAAAATAAATTGATTTTAAAGTATCTATATACTAGGCAGGCATTTCTAATTGATATCAGTATATTATTGGCTGATTATTAATAATCTTTAATAATTGATCATCCAAAAAATAATTGATAATCGGTTAGTATAATAGTTTAATAAATTTTTATATTTATTGAAAATAAATTAAAAATTTAGGTGTTTCAGAAAAAATTATCATAAATGAAAAATATTAGAATTATTTATCTCTTCATTAGTAAATTAAATTTCTGAATTAAAATGTTGAATTTGAAGTCACAAACACCAGATGAAATGGCATTGAAGAACAATAAAGTTGAATCTATGAAAGTTGACAGAATGTGGTGGTTTTCTTTACTTAATTTTAACAAAATAGTCTACAAGAAAGAATTTAAAATTTAATTACACATACTTATCTCTGTGTTTTATTATAAATTATGGTACTATCCAATATAAAGAAAGAAAATACTTTGTAAAATTGTGTTTATAGTATTTTAAAATAACCTTGTAGCTATAAAATGATTGAATAGAAAACTTTAAATTAAAATTTATAAAATTAAGTACTTATCTGATAAGTTACCAAAATTTTTTCTTAACTTATTAATCAATACAGTAATTATCCAGTTTACAATTAGAAAACTATATATATAAGATTTATGAATATTTAATTAAAAAACTGAGAAATATGAAACAGTTATTTGTAGATTATTAGGAATTATCAATGGCAATATTGAAATATTCATAGATGTTTTATAGATTTTATAATTAAATACTCCAAAAAATTTCTTCTAAATTGGATATCGTGAGAAAACTGTAATAATAAAGATTTCAGTTCAAATATAGTTTATGCTTATGAGGAATGTTATGTAGTTCTCTCTGACTTTATTGTTATGAATATTGTAAAACACCAAAGACCAAGTGATGTATGTTTTACTGTCAGCAGAAGAATGTTTTTAGGGGTGAAATCAACCTTCAAAGTTGGATTATCAAGCAGTGATTCTATAGTTTCATATAGTAACACTTATCCAATTTGAATAAAATCAATGTGAAAGTACAGTTGATCCTTTCAACCAACAGGTTCCACCAAGCATTTGGAAAAAAATTCCAGATTCCAAAAAAAACATAACTTGAGTTGTATTGATTGTATTTTAAATATATGTTTTATTCTATGTTTTTGTTTTAGGTCATTAAATGTAAACAATCTAAGTGGTAAAAGAAAAAAAAAATGTTGTTTACTGATAATGTGTAGTTGGACCTATGATGATTGTGTTTGTACTGGATGTGCAGACTTTTTTCCTTGTTATACCATATTGTCTAGAAACTAATAATTTCTTTACATAGCATTTACACTATACTAGGTATTATAAGTAATCTAAAAATGATTTTATAATATATGAGAAGATTTGTGTAGGTTATCTGCAAGTACTATATCATTTTAATTATGGACTTGAATGTCAAAATACAAAGATGCCAAAATCTTGGAACCTATCCCTGCAGTACAAAGAGACAATGTATTTCTTATAATGAGTAATCAAAAATGCATTTTTATGAATTTTAAGAGATTTATTGTTTAACATCATTATGATGCCTGTACTTAAAGTTAGGCAAAGAGAATCTATTTTGTTTAGATGTTCATGTAATAAAGTCTTTATTACAACCTGTTGTGAAGGAAAGGTGTGCAAAGTAGACTGTTTCTTCAGCCATCTTTTGTTTTCATTTCTGATTAGTTTGGTTAGGAAATTCTATTCAACACCTGTTTAACATTACATGAAGACATGTTGGGAGTGCAGCAGGTTTAAGCTAAATACACTGGGTATAACTATTTCTGGCAATGTAAAAGAAATTGCAGTCACACTTTAAACTTGATCAATGCCATTTAACATTATATCACTTGGTAGAAACATGTTTTGCAGATTCCATATTACAAATATATGATTGTGGCATTATCCGTTACTATAGTAATGGTTAGTAGGAAAACTCTGTTGATGATGATAACACTGTGCTTTAATTAATAAGCATAACATGAATTAACAAAATATAAAGAGTACTTTTGGCAATATACAAGCTTATCATCACACAAATCTAATACAGAATGGCAGAAAAAAAAAATTGAAATTATTAGAATAGAACAAAAAATTTTAAAAAATATAACATATTAATAATATAAATATTATAAGTAATACTGAATCAAATTATGACATAATCTGCATTACACGTAATATACATAAATAATAATGTAAATTAAAAATAATATTTACAATGCAAAATATTGGGATAAATATAAAAATAAAATAGGAAAAACTCAGAAAGGTAGTCAATAAGCAGAAGCTAAGACAGTACCTTGTGAAGTGACACCCAATGCTCAGGCAGTACAAATTTAGGGCTGTTACATGTTTGATTGTTCAAAATGCATAGTTTCCCCATATATAAATTTCTTGTCACCACAAGGATGACTTAGTGAATTTCATCCCAAAGGGGTTCAAAGGAGACAGTTGTTTCTCCTTCACAACAGTTTGTAATAAAGACTTGTTAGAGTTTTATGGGGAGGAGTCACTAATGTTGCAACCTTTCAAAACCTCTTAACTTTTTCAAAACTTCTCTCATTGTAAAATTTTTATGTAAAGTAGGTTAAAATTAAGTTTGTATTTTTGTCAAAAATTTGATGACTATGACATATGGCATTTGGCCATTTGAAGCTATTAAAATTACTTTTTTAACAATCAAAAATGTTGATAAAGATCAATAGTTGATGCCCATTATAACACAAATATTTAAAACTGTTTCTAGACTGAAGAACTACTACTAAATTTGATATATTTTTGGAAATGTAAAGTTTACACACTTCAAATTTCAAATCACAGTATTGATTTTGAGTATGAAAAGTAAATCTTCAGACATTTGTTCATATCAAATTAATTTGTTTTTTTTATACATGTATCTACTGCATTACATGATTTATAAATTTAATCAAACTATAATTAATTTTTCTTTTTGTGTGTATAATTATAAAGATTGACTGTTTAGTTTGTTTTACTTTGATATTGTAAATAAAATTAAACTGTGCTAGTGAAAAAATATTGCACTGGCATATAAAAAATATATACCTGCACATTGACACACACACTGTTTTTTATCTGTGGCTATAATGGAGTATTCAAAAACACTAGTTTAACCCATGTTGTCTTAGCCATTTTTTATGGTTATTTTGACAAAAAAAAATTTAGAATTAGCTAACACCAGAATGTATTTGAATATAAATTTCTGAAAAGAAATCAGCAATAATTAGTGATATGAAAAGAGAGATCTTGAAGTATGGAAATCATCTTAAAATAAGATCTTGCATTATAGCAACTTCCCATAATGCAAAATCTTATTTTATGTAGGAGGTTAATGCTCCTATTAGAAGCTTAATATAAAATACAAAATAAAAAAAAACAAAAGTTTGAGTTGGCCCATTTTTACTAATTCAGACTCCAACTTCTCTTGCAACAAATTTGCTTCAGATTCCATAGCCCTGGTATTGACTCATAAAAATTTCACTAGGTGTCAACAAAAATATATTTATTATAAAAAGTATTTTTATGCTGTTTTTATTCAAATTTGATAACGGTTTCTGAAATTGTAAAATCACTGCTTGATATGCCCATCCTTTGAGGTCTGATTTCATTCCCTACAAATATTTTTTTGCCAATATAAAAAAACTAAGACCTTTTCTTTTATCTATGTCATATATAAGAATCATCAGAATTGGAGAGGAACACTTGAGTAATGTTTCTTGTTGGTACATTATAACAATAATAAATTGATCTTTTTGCATTTCAATAGAGATAATAAAAAATTAAGATTTTTTTTCTCTACTATCAAAAAAATTTCAAACTATGTAAATTTTAATTTCATATTTGTTAAGTATATGTTATTTTTTTAGATAAATTACTAAATATAACACATTATAAATTATGTATTCTGTTGTCTGTCTTATAAAAAGAAATATGAAACAGTTATTTGTAGATTATTAGGATTAATAAATTTCAAAACTAGGTGTTCGTTTCTATTTCAAACTGATTCAAATTAATTTCTATAATAATTCAAATAATGATGGATTCATTGGACCTTAACTTGTTTAACTAAATATATAAATATTAGCTTACTATCTTTATTTTAATTAGCCAAGATAAGGCCCAACTAATTCAGAATCATCATTTGACTATTAATATATAATTTTGACTTTCTTTACTACATAATAAAAATATTGAATAAATTCATATGTCAATATTTCATTGATTTCAATAAAACTCTTGTGTGTTTATATTTTATTAGTTACGATAGAGAATAAAATGTTTTAATAAGAACTGAATAAATTATCATACCCAGAAAATTGTTGTCTTTATACTGTATGTCATTTGTCCTTAATTTCATTGCTTAAAGTTTTTATGTTACTATCTATTGAAATGCAATTTATTTATGTGGGTTTTTTGTGACTTTTACTCAGTTCTCTGTTTTGAACAGTGGATAACATTTATTCTAATGGTTACAAATTATAGAAAAATTCATTAAATATGATAAAATATCAGTTTGATTTGTAGCTATTGTTGTAATTTTATTTTTATAATGATACTGGAATGCACATAATTAAGAAACATCTAGCAGTTTTTATCACATTTTGAGAAATTAACTTTTTCTGTTTATGAATTTTTTGCAATCTAAAGAAATAATTGAAAATATATAAATTAAAAAATTTTTTTTTTGTAATAGTGTGTTATATCCTCTATAAGCTGAATTCAATGTGCTTGTAAGGTTTCTCTGGTTATTTAAAAAATCCAGTATAACTGATCAAATTAGCTTTATTTTTTCTTTACAGAAAAGAAGCATATGCATTTTAGGGCTAGTACATGTTGGGCATTGCGTTAAACACGCGTTAGCAGCGTACACATCGTGAATTTAGCTCGGCGTTCATCGACTGTTTGCACTGGCTCAGTTTGGAAATGGACGTGAAAGTAATTGCTTGTGTGTGCCTCCTCCATCATTGCTATAAAAGGTGATGGCAGAGGCAAAGAGAATTTTGTGTGCACCCAATATTATGAGATAGACTGACACATGGAATGTTTGTGGCATTGTATCTAAAACTAAGACAATATGAACCCAAGTTTTTTAATTATTTTAGAATATCTATAAAATCATTTGACGATGGCTGGTCTTTTAGATTTCATCAATAAATAGATCAGTATTGAAATGATTGTTCTCCATTTTGGCCAACGTGCGTCCACTCTACCCGAAAGCGCGTGATCGAATGTACAACAGCATGGCAGCACATGTATCTCAAAGCGCTCAGCTGACGCCCACAAAACATGCGTCCTAACCAAAATCTATCAACACGCGCTTGAGTGTGTATATCTATACGGAACTCTTGGTTTTTTAAAATGTGTGTTACCAAAGTGACTAATGTGTACACAGCCTTAGATTGAAGTTTTAATATACAATCCTTCTTCATGTTATCATACAAATTGGACTATAGGTGGTACTGGACTATAAAAATATAATAAATATAAAAAATAAATTGTCCAATACCACCTACATTTGTATGATCTGAGAGTAAGAACACACTTAACATGAAGAAGGATTGTATATTAAAACTTAAATCTAAAATTCATAAGCTCCTTTTCTATAAAGAAAAAATACAGCTAATTTGATCAGTTGTATCTGGATTTTTTGAATAACCAGAGGAACCTCGCAAGCATGTTGAATTTAGTTTATAGAGGATATAACACATTACTCTACAGTTTTCCCATAGAGAAGTTTAAGAAGTTTTGTAATAGAATATATTCCAAATCAATAAGTAAATCCTGCTTATTGATATTATCTTAACTATTTCTTGAACAGAAGTAGAGAATTTTAGAAAGGCTGAGGGTCAGCAATTAATTAATTTAATTAATTAACCTCTTAAATTTCACACAAAGCCAATGTTAATCAGTGTAAGTTAAGATAATTTATAGCCAGTTTCTTAAAGTTAATGTATTTATTTTGGCATTTTTGAATCAAATAACAATAAAATGCACATAAAGAAAAAGCACTTTTGGAATTCCACGAGTTTTATGTCGTTATAAAGAAGACAAAATGAATAAATTAAACACAATCATAGTACTTGGAAGCCCAAGATTATTTTGACTTATTTCAAAAAATTTGAAGAAAATGACTATAGAAACAAAGTTTCAGTCTGTCTTTATTATCCTTTTCATTCCAGTCCATGAACTACAAAAAATAGCTGATGAATAAGACAAAAAATCATCTAAAAAATAACATAAAAATACAATCAAATTTTTCACACACAATTAAAAATGATCTCGACGTCGACCCTTTCTTGTAGGCTATGACGTCTACAAACATTAAAAAGCTTTGTGAAATAAGACGTAATCATAATTTTTGATGTAATGCTGACAGTTTTAGAATGAAAATGCATTCATTTTTACATGACATAACTCATTTGTTTCTTTCAATGCACCCTCTAGAGAGGGATGTACCTGACTTAAACCGGCATGCTGGCTTTTATCATGCAGAAATATCTGGTTTTGTGGTCTCCCCCAGATAGACCGGCATGCTGGTCATTCTGCAAAAATACAGGTAGCAGGTAGCCCTCGGTTTATGCCACAGTTCCGTTTTTACAAAAGCCAGCACAAATCAAATTGGCATAAAATGAACCCATATTTACAGTGAGGTATACAGTTACATTCTACATAAATGAAAAATAAGCAAATAATTTTGTTTATTAATACAATACAGTGGGTGATTGGTTAACGAACACTTTTGTGAAAGAGTTTTATGTTCAGACAATACATGTTCGGATAACGAACACCTCACAGAACAAACACAAAAAGAAGCAATGTAAAATAATGAATACCAGTTGGTCTTCCCTTGTCTTCAGGCAACAATTCAAAACTTTTCAGAACATGGGACACGTCGACATCAATGCTCAACCTGGTATATACTGATTGGATAGTATTCCTCCAAACTTTGAAACTCTCCCTTGTAATTCCAGCCTTTTATTTTTCTGACAGAAAGAATTCTTTTATAGTATTCGTGAGACTGTCGGGCGAGCACTTGTTAAGTTTTGTGTCGCTTTTTATTTTCGAAAGGTGAAAGTATAATAGCAAAGGTAGAGAGTGGGCAGAATGTCTGATGTTGCTGGGCAGTATTGCTTGAACAGGTCTATGGTAGACCGCAGTTCAATCTTATCTAAGAAAGATACTGTATAATCAAGAAGACTCAAGCAGCTAGAGTAACAAAAATTACATTTGAGAAATAAAGAACATTGACGATCTCATAATGGAAACTGAAACTGATCTGATGATGAACACCAAGAAACTTGGTGAGTTATGTTTTCTTCTGAAAAAGAGGATTAATGACGATATCTGCTATTAAAGATCTTTTGAAGAAGTAGGAGGATGTCGGAACAATGGTCTTAGAATGGCATTCAAACCAGCTTGAGGTTAGTAGGCTTAGGGATCTCTGCAATTACAATGCTATTAAATACTTTTGAAAAATCTTGAAGAGAGAAAAGCAATCAACTTTAGACAGATTCTTTAACCCTTTCAAATGGAAAAAACATGACTAATAAAAATGCAAGACTGTGTATGTATGTATTTTTATTATTACATATAAATAAACGTAGTAAGAAAGTATATATTTTTTTTATTTTGGGGTCTCCAGAACGAATTAATTAAATTCCCATTAAAACTTATGTTAAATCAATAATCGGTTAACAAACAATTTGGATAGCAAACAAAGTCTTGGAACGGATTACGTTTGTTAACCGATCACCCACTGTACTAGAAAATTTCATCAAAGTTACATGAAAATAGAGTTTCTAGACAATCACTGTATGCTCTATTATTGTTGGAAGGACTGTATTATGAGGATGAAAGAAACAGGCTGGTGGCTTCAGTTTGTCCATGAACTGTCATTTGGCTGTTTCTATTAAGAAAATTGGACTATAGTATTTTGAAATATTGAGTGTTTAAATCAGTTTTCATTGGTAGTGAAATGATCATATTTTGTTTGTTTGTCTTGTGATAGTGACGCACTAAAAATTTAATCTTGGGGAAGTTGAGTTGAACAGAAAAAAATTTTAATGTTAATTCAAGAAAATTCCTACCTTATATGACTGTTAATTTATAAAAAATAAAAGACATGACATAATTAAAATTTATTTTTTATTTATATTAAGAAAAAATTTTTGGAGAAGAGGGGCGGAGGGGTCCTCACATCCCAAAGTAAAAGGAAAACAACTAATTGTTTTCCTTTTACTTTGGGGGTGCCAGGACTCCTTGGACCCCTCTGGTGACACCACTGTCTTGTGATATATACATTTTAGAATGAATAACGAAAACTTTACAATATTTAATTTTAGAATATCGAGTATTTATTTAAAATAGTACTATGTAAATTATCTATTAATAACTTTATTATTTTCAGTTAAAATTTTAGTATTATTCAAATCTAGTAATGTATGTGATGTATAAAATGTTGTAAAGGATTGCATAGATATTAGTAATTAAGCTATGATTTAAAATTTGATCAGTTCAATCTTAGTTTTTTTAAATCTTTTTGCTGGGAGGGTATAAACACTTTGCAAATAAACTAACAAACTGTATATACTGTACATATTAAGTAAGGATAAGTTAGAAAAATAATAGAGATGCAATTAAGTAGGTATTTTTTTTTACAGCTCTTGTCATGTTCTTTTGAATGTACAAGAACTAATTATTTTAACACTGCATCATAATGCCATATTGTAGGCTTAAATTAAATGCTTGTTTTCATCAAAGTTATTTGAATTGATGTGGACATTAAGCAATGTAGTGGAAAATCTGGTTTTATAACACTATAGTTTACTTATAGTGATTTTTGATTGTTTTGGACAGCAGATTAAGAAGCACTACTTCTACAGATAAATAAAAATGAGTAAAAATAAGTACAGTTGACCCCCCCCAAAACACTGTTGATTATTCCGTGTTATATGAATTCCATGTTGTACGAGTCACTTAGATTTTACAAATGTGTGCCGGGCTATGAACGGCTCACATATTTGTAAAATCTAAGTGACTCGTACAACATGGAATTCATATAAAACGGAAAAATCAACAGTGTTATAGAAGGGTCAACTGTACATCTTAGGATTGAAAAAATACAACAAATTATTTACAGTATAGTTATTATTTGATATATAAATTAATAATTTATGTTAAGTTATTAATTATGAACAGTATAAACCTAAATATAAAGAGTAATTCCATTTGTTCATGTAAATATTGTTTGCATAAATTTTATTTTCCTTCTTTTTATGGAAAATATTCAAAAATATTAAATTTTAGGATTTTATTTAAATCTTGTCAAATCTGACAGTGACTATTGTTTGTTCTAATTTTTTTATATTACTGATTAATAAACGTTTTTAATAATTTGTTTATTTTAGAGCTTTTATTTTGCTGAAACTATTATATAGATGTTATTTTTGAGATTCTTAAGAACAAAATTTTAGACTGTGAAATTAAAGAATTTTTTAAAATTTTGAATAATTTAAAATTACCAAAGTTGTTATTAGAGTATTATATTAGAGGCAGTCAAATGAAAACAAGACAGATGGGGAAAAAGTAAGTAAACTGTTTATTATTTCAAAAGTAATTGCCGTAACTGTTAATACATCTATCTCACTATGAGACAAGATGGTCAATGTCTTCACAGAAAAATGTTTGCAGTTGCTATGGAACCATGATTGTACCCAGGCATGCACCTTTTTGTCCGAAGCAAATTGATGGCCACGAATGTCTTTCTTCGGGAATATGGAAATTGCATGGGGAAAAATTGAGACTGTATGGAGGATGTGTAAGGACTATGCTGCAGAAGTTCCCAGCGAAACTTCTGCAGCATAGTCAGAACAACCTTGGTAACATATGGGTGGGCATTATCCTGCAACAGAATGATGCTGTCTGTCAACATTCCTGGGTGTTTGGATTTGATGGCACACTTCAATTTTTGCAAAGTTTCTATGTACCGCTGTGCGTTAATTGTGGCGCTGTGTTCCAGAAAGTCAACAAGCACCAGACTTCCATAGTGATATTGGACACACGCATGACTCGCCAACCTCACTTCGAGCATGTAATAGACAAATGACACAGTGGTGAATATTCACGCTGTTCCTTCCTGATTCCCAATTGAGGGCACTTCTATATACACATCTACCTGCATTACCGTGCCACACTTGTTATATAATCTGTCTCATTTTCATTTGACTGCCTCTAATATTTGAGAATACTAATGTTGTTTGTAATTATAAAATTATTACAAACTTAATATAAACATTTGTTTGGAATCAATACATTATAAAATTATAAATTATATTACGGAATTTAGGGATCTCTGCACGGGGGTCGACTGTAAATACTTTTGAAAAATCTTGAAGAGAGAAAAGCAATCAACTTTAGACAGATTCTTTAACCCTTTCAAATGGAAAAAACATGACTAATAAAAATNAGATCTTGAAGTATGGAAATCATCTTAAAATAAGATCTTGCATTATAGCAACTTCCCATAATGCAAAATCTTATTTTATGTAGGAGGTTAATGCTCCTATTAGAAGCTTAATATAAAATACAAAATAAAAAAAAACAAAAGTTTGAGTTGGCCCATTTTTACTAATTCAGACTCCAACTTCTCTTGCAACAAATTTGCTTCAGATTCCATAGCCCTGGTATTGACTCATAAAAATTTCACTAGGTGTCAACAAAAATATATTTATTATAAAAAGTATTTTTATGCTGTTTTTATTCAAATTTGATAACGGTTTCTGAAATTGTAAAATCACTGCTTGATATGCCCATCCTTTGAGGTCTGATTTCATTCCCTACAAATATTTTTTTGCCAATATAAAAAAACTAAGACCTTTTCTTTTATCTATGTCATATATAAGAATCATCAGAATTGGAGAGGAACACTTGAGTAATGTTTCTTGTTGGTACATTATAACAATAATAAATTGATCTTTTTGCATTTCAATAGAGATAATAAAAAATTAAGATTTTTTTTCTCTACTATCAAAAAAAATTTCAACAATTTAAAATAATCTTCTAGAAATATTTTTAAAATTAGACTTAAATTTAAATTTGCCTTTTCACAAATAAAAATCGTTCTTAAAAGTCTAATAATGGAAAGAAAGAAAGAAATGAGTGTTATAATAAATAAAACATAATCAAATGCTTTTTTCCCTTTTTTCTTTTTTTTTTTTTAATCAAAGTAAATAGTATTTGCTTTTATTAGAAACTGTTTGTAAAATTTGTAAAATGACAATGCCTTTTTGATTAAAATATCCATCAATAGGGAATTGGATTATCTAGATAATCCAGAAAAATACAAAATTAATATAAAATTAATAATTAGCAAAATTTGAGTTGTTTTAGTTTTCTAAGAATAATTATTTTGACATGGTTATTTTGGGAAGTTGCTAGTTATTCCCATTTCTTTAGCCTCTTAAAAGAAGTCAATAGTTTGAGAAATTTATTTCAATTTAGACAATTTTTAAAAATTATCTGATGTGTTCATTTAGTAGGATAATATATGTATGGTAACCCATGCTATATTCTGTTAGTTTAATCAATGAATTAGTGATTTTGTTATGCTTGCAGCATTTTATAGTGTACAATTTTGATTTTTCCTAACTACACAACTTTGAATTCTTGTGGGTATAATTGCAACAAATATCTGAATATTCAAAAAAGATTTACTGAGAAAAACCAGCTTTAGATATTGAGTATGACTTTAGTCCTTAGCAGTCACTGCACAAAAATTGTACTTCTGACAATATTGTGTATACTTTGTTCAAAGAGATAATTATATCTTTTTACTTGGAGTAAACTGATTTTTAGGCATTCTGTTGAATTTGACAAGAACTAATGGGAATAGACTTCCTCAATTTTTCAAATCTGTTTTCAAACTCTTCAGATAACATTTGCCTAGTAGTGATCATTCATGTTCTTTTTCATTGAAACATTAGAACTATTATTGAAACTTCATGGATTCTTTAGTAATTGTCTTTTTCTAATGAAGAATTTGTTTTTTTTTTTTTTCACTCTTAATTATGTTTATTTCTTGTTTTTAAGAGTTCAGTTAACAACTTTTGAACAAATAGACTTGTAAACTAATCCAAGTTCCTCTAGTATGAGGTCATTTGATAAATTTTAGTATGATATGATGTCAATTATCATTGGTGAAATTAAATTTAAACTTTTTATAACTTACAATAATTTACAACAAGAATTCTTCCACTAAAACTTGGAAGAAACTTCATATATGAGGGCTATTTGGAAATCAACCTCCAAGAGGCATGAAATTAAATGGGAGAAAAGAAGGAAAACTATATTTATTATACACAAAAGTTGCACATGTACATAAACTATTTTTTAACATAATTGCTGTATAAATTCAGACATTTGTCAGTGTGACACCATCTTCTGTATACCTAACTTGAAAGAAATTTTTGCCAAGGATATCAGCCAGTCCTGAACACCATCTATCAGCTCTTCATTGTTATCAAATTGCTGAAACCCCATCCAAAATTTCATTTTTGCAAACAAATGATAATCACTTGGTGCAAGATCTGGACTGTAGACTAGGTGGTTGAACACCTCCCATTGAAACTGTTGGGGCAACTCTTTTGTGCATGCAGCTGTGTGAGGGCATGCATTTTCAAGGACCAAAAAAACATCTGAGGTCAACATATCTTGTCTTTTGTTCTGAATTGCTCATTGAAGCTTTTTGCAATATGCATCCATAGTAATGGTTGTACTGGTACCTTGCTCCATAACTCTATCGGCAACACTCCCTTACAGTCCCAAAAGACTATAGCCATAAGCTTCTTAGGTTTGTTCAGTGAGGTCGTATGATCCACTGTTTTGATTGTTTGTTTGTCTGCACATTCTCAAAGTAAACCCATGTTTTTTCACCTGTTATGATCTTGCCATCTGTATTGTTGCATTGCAAAAACTGCAATGTCCAACCACATTTACTTCATTCTGTGATCTTCCGTGAGGTGTTTGGAAACCCAGCTGGCACAAAACTTGTGATAACCTAGAGTTGAAATCACAATCTCAATTGCAGGAAATTCACAAGACAGTTCTGATATTGTGAAGCAGCAACACTCACAAATCACTTTGTCCACTTTGTTCAACAAGGATATCAGTCACTGCATATGTTCTTTCTTGTCCCTCTTCATCATGCATATCTGTTTTTCTCCCTCAAAATTTTTGGCACCATTTCCACATACAACCTTCACATGTGAATTTTTCTCCATACACGGTACTCATCCTGTGATGGGTTTCAGCTTCACTTCATCCTTCAGTTTGCAAAAAGCAAATTATAGTGCAAACCTTATATTTGTCAGGAACTTCAATTACATCAGCGATCATTCTTCACTCACTACAGACCAAGCACCAAACACTAATTGAGGTTATATAAGCCAACATGAGACAACTTATTTTTACTCATGCACTGTGGTGCTGCAGTCAACCAGGTGTTTGTACCATGTTGATTTTCAAACAGCCTAGATATATAACATTTTCATTTCTTTTGAACTTATGATGATAAAAATCTCTTCTAATGCCATAGAAATTTTAGTGTTCAAAAATTACTATGTTAATATTTATTACCAAAAAAAAAATTTAGTTGTATAAACAAGCATTTTTTTCTTTTGTACATAATTGAAGAATATATTCAATTTAATTATTTGATTATTATCAATTGAAGATTTTAACAAATCTTCATGTGAGATAAGCAGAGGGCCACTGGGATGATCCCTGATGACCACTTACACTGCACAGGTTGTTAAAACCCAACCTCTGCGTCGGTAAAAACTGAGTGGGGAGGTCGCGAGTACATGGATAGGTGTATTCTTGGGAAAAGGATCGACAGATTAACAAACAGAACATTTATTGATTAACTAAAGTTAACATACAAAATTCGGTTACAAGTCTATCTGACTAAACGCTACTCTATTAAATGTGGTTAAATGTGATAAAAATGCTACTCGGGAGAGAGTTCATGAAGTTCTAACAGATACCTCTGTGTGTAAGATTGGAGCGGATGGCTGAGGTATGGTGGTCGTATGTCTTCTCCGATGGGATTCCGTTCCTGAACATGGAGATTGACGACACAAGTACAGAAATAACTTCCTTGGGTTGATCCGCCCTATGTTTCCAGTAGCGTGCTCTTTTATATCATTAGTGTGGGAAAGCCATCCATTTGTTGACGATGACTTGTATTTCGTGACAGCTAAGTGTCAACTTTCCCACCTAACTGTTGATAATTGGAGGAGACCTCTGCTCCATACTCCACAAGGAGTTTTTCTAAGAGGGGTGTTTACAACAATTTTGAACAACGGGAAAAAAAGGAAGGTTTCCTTTCATTTACAAAATTTCCGTTCTAAAATCTGCGGTTTCACATCTACTTTTAATAGAATTTCATAAAATCACTGTAATCAAAGATAGGATTTATCACATAATAACAATAATTCATAATTATCAGAATTTCTGTGTCTAATATTACAGGAATGAAATGCTTGAGTGTATTATCTGAAAGAATTAAAAATAGATACAATTATATTAAATGTCTAATATAGTTGTTTTACATCAACCAGTCTAACATGGACATGAAATATTTATAAATTGATTGCATGGTAAGAATTTATAAAATTCCATGTTTGAAATTATCAGATGAAATTGATTTGAAAAAACTTGCTAAATGTCAAATATCTATATTATTAATGTCAGTCTATTGTGACTGTGATCTATTAATAGAATTTACTGATTTAACTTGTGGATGAAATTAGAGAAATTGAATTAGTCTATTGGTTCAAAAGAATAATTCAATCTCTCTAATTCAATTTCATCTGCAAATTAAATCAGTTTAGTAAGTCCTATTAATAGATTAAAGTCACAATAGACTAATATTAATAAAATAATAATTAAGACTAGAAGTCAATTGATGTATTGACAAATACTTGACTAGAAGTCAAGTATTTGTTGTTTTATATTTATATTTTTCACCAAACTTCATTTCATATGAAACAAATTTTTTAATTTTTAGTTTTAATTTTAAATGATCCAAATAAAAGCAAAAGCCTATTGAATAAGTATAACAAACATCACAAGGTCCAATATGTATATAGAAACATCAACAAATGATCGCCTAAATGTTGTATCAATTTCAAGGATGAAAAACAATTATCTTATGCCTGGCAATCTTTACACCAACAAGGGGACAGCCAATATAAAAATTTATTTAAAAAGTTTTTATAAATTCTTGTTTTTATACATATATTTTATTATGTATTACAGAATTTATGTAATTTGTATCACATTATATACACTTGTGCAATTTTTATATATTTAAGAGTTTTCAAATAATTTTAAAATGTTCCTTTTTTGCATTTCATTTTAGAACATATTAACCTGAAGATGATCTGTGTAGATTGAAAGCATTTGTTTTTTATCTGTATTAAACTGTGCTGGAATTTTATTTGTAAGTTCAGAGGTTTGCATTTTTTATAATTGGGCTATAACTACACTAATTTTAATAATTAATATTAAGTAATATTACTTAATATTAATTATTAAAATTAATGGAGTTATAGCCCAATTATTTAGGTAATTGTTTGGTGATGTTTCTATTAAATAGTTTCATTTACAATAATTTGTAGATTTTTTTTATAGGATATAATTTATAATGTGTGGTCAGATCATTATTGAAAATTTTTTTCACAATTTTCATTGTAGTTATTAAAATACTTTATAATAACCTTTATATTTTTGAGAATGGGTTGTTATAAAAGTTATCATTGGGAGAAGGTTGGTTGTTAATTTTGAACAATTTTACAGAAAAGCCAAAAGAAAGTTTGAGACTGTATAAAAAAATAGAGATTCAATTTATGCTATATTGACAATTTTTTTTCCAATAGTAATTTCTATTCATAGGAGGTTTTCATTGAAAATCTTGTTTCTGTGACTTCATTCATCAGTTAGAAGAAAAGTGACATGTGTTCTTATGATATTATTTTTTTGAATTTTTATTTTTGTAAGCACTTTGTCTTTGAATTTATATAAAAACTGGTCTCTAACACCACCAAAAAATTTAAAGTACTTTAATTTTGTATCTATAATCTATTGGTTGTGTGTTAAAATCATTCTAACTTTGTGCAAATTAAAATCACTGCATATTACCTGCAGTAAATTTTCCACATCAAAAAAGAGTCTAGAATCATCTTTACATTTTATTACATTAGAAAATTGTCTTGACTTCAAAACACATTAAGTATTTTATTGTTTGTGTTGGGCAGAGTCTGACACTTACGCTTGGAATAAGAAAACTTATCTTCACTGTTGATATGGAGAAAGCTTGTCTGCAGATCCAGAAAGTTCTTATATATTCAGTTTAATTATGATTTTTTATTAACAAAAAAGTCTTTCTGTGGCATTTTTATTGTTAAACAATGTATATTTATTGCTTATTACAGTGTGTGAGACTCATTTTTTCTTGACATAACAAGTCCTAATATAAGTAAGTCTTTGCAGACTAGTTAAATTACTAAATAAGGTTTGAATTTTTGTTTTATATATATAACATTTTGGTAGATATGTTTTCTTCTTTTCTTTCTTTGATAATAGATTTTAAAACTCTTATATTAGATTTAAAATATATATATTATTTGATTTAGATTTTTTTCATTATTAATTATATAAATTGCTACAGTTGTTTAATAAATAGAACCATAAAAGAATCAGAAAGCAGCATAATAGTTATTGCCCCATACATATTTAGAAGAATCAGAATATAATTTTCTTTAATTTATAACTTATTTTCTAAAATGCAAAGCTTCTTGGTTGAATTCTCAATATTGTCATCAATATAGATTATAGAAAATATTTTAAATGTAGCATTGTCGGTGACTGTCAATATAATTTGTTGATAACATACACACAAAATTGTAAATTTCTTGCTCAGACTACATATATGATCAATCATTTGTCAAAAAATTGCAACAGAATGCAAATTTCTTTGCAGACATCCTATATTAAAAAACTTGCAAAGTACAATTTTCAAGAACAAAACATACAACTTATATTGAAATAATGCAAGTACCATAATTTTTGTGTATATAAAAGAAATTGCTAGAATGAAAATAAAAATTTTGCTTAACTTAAATATCCTGTATATTCCGCATTGAAGTGGCTGTTGAAAATAATAATTTATCAGTGTGTGTTTAGAATGTACATTTTTCCCCATTTCTTTTGTTTAATTTTCACTAGCAATTCATTAAAGATGTAATTAAAAAATAAACAAAATGGAAAAAAATAGAATATTTGAGATGAAACTTCTTAAAAAATTTGTGATTGATAAAAACATTTATCACTTTTTGCATGATCATTGTTTTACTTATCAAATAATAATAAATATCAAAATAACTTTGAAAAAATTAAGTGGTAAACAATTTAAGTGTCAATGTTATCCAATGACAAACTGACAACTGATTGTTAGGTTTTTTACAGCAAATAAGAGCTATCGTAGGCCTATGATAAAATTGACAGTCAGTTTCTAATAGTTCTCTGAGCTTATTATATAGAATGGGTTGAATTACAAGAAACTTGCAGCTCTCAAGGTAAAAGTTGAACTATAATAATATAAGAGTAAAGTTGAAGTTAAGATATCAATTAAAGTATGGTAATGATGTATTGAAAAAAATGGAGGACTAAAGGCAAGGCATATATACTGTTACCTTTTGATGATTGTGGAGTAAAAAAAAATTGATTGCAGATGAAAGTCTGTGGCTTGGTTGGTTTAGACAAAGGGAAACAATGTTTTACAAGTTCATAATTGCAAATTAAAATTGGCTTATAATCAGTGGTGATATTCGAAATATTTAACAAAGGGTTCGCTAACAGAAACGTTTTCCTTAACCTATCCCCAAGCCCGAGATATCTCGGGCAAGTTACATAGCGTTACATAAAACTCGGGCGTTTGGTCTTCTAAAAGTTTTGCTTTTTTTGGCTTTATGGAATGTTTTTTAAGTCTCCAAAATTTTTCAAAAATTTTTTCCCGCGCGAAAAAATTTTATCGCGATTTTAATTTACCTTTAATGACGCACGATTCACACTTAATTGCATTTAAATTGTTTTTTAATGGAAGTTTGATATCAAATTTCATTCATCGTTCTAAAGTTGTAACGCACGGATTTTACTTCGGTAAAGTTATTTAAAGCTAGTTTCTGATGTCAAAAACGACCTCCGATAGTTTCTAAATTTTTTTAATTAATAGATTTTATTATATATAAGTTTAATTAAGTCGGGGGGG
>NW_019384431.1:841555-846769 GCF_000671375.1 Centruroides sculpturatus | reverse complement strand
CGTAAATTTAAATTACTTTTTTCTGTACTATATTAAAAACTAAAATTTATTTGTTTGTAAGCTTAAAATAGATCCTTATTAACCATACATTATTAAAAATGCATTAATAAATAAAATACAGAACCGGAATTGGCAATTTATGGTTTAGCCTAGTGACAAGTAGATTTGGAGACAAGTAAATTTGACTTATGTCGTTTTTTGACTTAAGTCGTTCTTCTGGAACCAATTACTGACGTATGGCAAGGATACCTATATATGAGAAATTGTTAATATTGTTGTTTATCATTTTGTAGTTTAAGAAAGTTGTTTAATCTTTATTTCAGTATAGATTAAACTAAAAAAATTTTAGAAAAGAGAAGCAGTGAAAAAATAAGGACAATGATTTTAATATATTGGGTTGTTCAGAAAGTAAGTTCGTTGATCAATGTTACAATAAAGTAAGTTCGTTTTTTTTCGCGGAAAAAACGCAATATTTTTATAATAAATAAATATTTTATTGAATTATATATTGACCATTTTGATCAAATACTTGTTGTCATCATTTCTGGTAGTAGCATGATTTCACATTCATAAAAGTTTTGATCGTTGCTAACAAAAAACTGATCCAAGTGATTTTTGACATTGTCACTTCAAGTAAATGTCTTAGTTAAAAAAAATTTGTATAGACCAGAACAAGTAATAATCTGAGTGTGCTCGATCTGGCGAATATGGTTAGTGTGATAACATGTCCCATCTAAGTTATAATAGTTTCTGACGAGTTACCAAACTTGTGTGAAATTTGACATTATCGTGGTAAAACACTACACTTGATTTGTTGATCAATTCTGGCCGTCTTTTCTGTTTGATCATATTACTCAATTTATTTACTCGATAGCAGTACACTTTTGAATCAATTGTTAAATTGTCTGGTAAAAGCGCCAAAAAAAAATTTTCTTAAAATCCCACCAGAGAGATCATCTCTCTTTAAGAACATGTGGAATCCATATATCAAGCTTTGAAACAAAACCAATTTGTTTCAGTCGACCCCCCCCATAACACTGTTGATTATTCTGTTTTATATGAATTCCATGTTGTACAAGTCACTTAGATTTTACAAATATGTGTGCCGGGCTGTGAACGGCTCATGTATTTGTGAAATCTAAGTGACTCATACAACATGGAATTCATATAAAATGGAATAATCAACAGTGTTATAGGGGGGGTCGACTGTAATCATAAACAGCCGATAGGTGAATAGCGATGAAGTAGGAAATTGGAATGTAAACCTAGTGTTCTGTATACACTAAAGACTCTGCACTTAAATTCAGAACATTAGTCCTACTCTGAACCAGAAACATTTTATGATATACTGCTGTTGTAAGCAACCAATTTGCAACATCCATAATACGGACATTAATACATATTCTATGATTTAATGAATATCAAAATATAAATGTTTTATTACGTATTATGTAGTAATATCATATATGTTACGTGATCTCTTTTAAAAAAACTGAAAACAAATAAATGTTAATTTGATAAAATATAACCATAAAAATGTTAAAATATAAACTAAATATTGACATAAATAATGTTTGATATAATATTATTGTAAATAGCATTATATTTCTTCTTTATTGCTGTAATATTTATTGTTTTGTTATTTACTTCTGGCTATGCTTGTTTGCGGAACAAGGAGATGTGTTGTTGTAACATCTTAATAAAATATATTGATTGATTGATTGATTGTAATCATAAACAGTTTAATTTGACAAATTTAATCTCTTAGCGATTTCACGTGTTGTTATTCAGCAGTTTGCTTCAATCAGTACCTTTATTTTGTTTTTATTGGTTTCAACTGGCCATCCAGAACATGGTGCATCTTCAATATTGAAATTGCCAGAACGAAATTTTGTAAGCCAGTTTTGGCACTGTCTTTCTCTCAACACATCATCTCCATACATGTACCACAATTTTTTTCTTGCTTGAACAGCATTTTGATTTTTTGGTAATAAAAGAGCAAAATATGCCGAAAATGATGCTTTCGATCTTCCATATTTCATGGGACACAAAAAATAAACAATTGCACAAAATCAAACGAAATTTTTTACAAATAAGCCTTAAAATGCTAGCTGTCAAAATATATAATGATAATATGGTTTAGAATAATAATGGTGGGAAANTAAATTCTTGTTTTTATACATATATTTTATTATGTATTACAGAATTTATGTAATTTGTATCACATTATATACACTTGTGCAATTTTTATATATTTAAGAGTTTTCAAATAATTTTAAAATGTTCCTTTTTTGCATTTCATTTTAGAACATATTAACCTGAAGATGATCTGTGTAGATTGAAAGCATTTGTTTTTTATCTGTATTAAACTGTGCTGGAATTTTATTTGTAAGTTCAGAGGTTTGCATTTTTTATAATTGGGCTATAACTACACTAATTTTAATAATTAATATTAAGTAATATTACTTAATATTAATTATTAAAATTAATGGAGTTATAGCCCAATTATTTAGGTAATTGTTTGGTGATGTTTCTATTAAATAGTTTCATTTACAATAATTTGTAGATTTTTTTTATAGGATATAATTTATAATGTGTGGTCAGATCATTATTGAAAATTTTTTTCACAATTTTCATTGTAGTTATTAAAATACTTTATAATAACCTTTATATTTTTGAGAATGGGTTGTTATAAAAGTTATCATTGGGAGAAGGTTGGTTGTTAATTTTGAACAATTTTACAGAAAAGCCAAAAGAAAGTTTGAGACTGTATAAAAAAATAGAGATTCAATTTATGCTATATTGACAATTTTTTTTCCAATAGTAATTTCTATTCATAGGAGGTTTTCATTGAAAATCTTGTTTCTGTGACTTCATTCATCAGTTAGAAGAAAAGTGACATGTGTTCTTATGATATTATTTTTTTGAATTTTTATTTTTGTAAGCACTTTGTCTTTGAATTTATATAAAAACTGGTCTCTAACACCACCAAAAAATTTAAAGTACTTTAATTTTGTATCTATAATCTATTGGTTGTGTGTTAAAATCATTCTAACTTTGTGCAAATTAAAATCACTGCATATTACCTGCAGTAAATTTTCCACATCAAAAAAGAGTCTAGAATCATCTTTACATTTTATTACATTAGAAAATTGTCTTGACTTCAAAACACATTAAGTATTTTATTGTTTGTGTTGGGCAGAGTCTGACACTTACGCTTGGAATAAGAAAACTTATCTTCACTGTTGATATGGAGAAAGCTTGTCTGCAGATCCAGAAAGTTCTTATATATTCAGTTTAATTATGATTTTTTATTAACAAAAAAGTCTTTCTGTGGCATTTTTATTGTTAAACAATGTATATTTATTGCTTATTACAGTGTGTGAGACTCATTTTTTCTTGACATAACAAGTCCTAATATAAGTAAGTCTTTGCAGACTAGTTAAATTACTAAATAAGGTTTGAATTTTTGTTTTATATATATAACATTTTGGTAGATATGTTTTCTTCTTTTCTTTCTTTGATAATAGATTTTAAAACTCTTATATTAGATTTAAAATATATATATTATTTGATTTAGATTTTTTTCATTATTAATTATATAAATTGCTACAGTTGTTTAATAAATAGAACCATAAAAGAATCAGAAAGCAGCATAATAGTTATTGCCCCATACATATTTAGAAGAATCAGAATATAATTTTCTTTAATTTATAACTTATTTTCTAAAATGCAAAGCTTCTTGGTTGAATTCTCAATATTGTCATCAATATAGATTATAGAAAATATTTTAAATGTAGCATTGTCGGTGACTGTCAATATAATTTGTTGATAACATACACACAAAATTGTAAATTTCTTGCTCAGACTACATATATGATCAATCATTTGTCAAAAAATTGCAACAGAATGCAAATTTCTTTGCAGACATCCTATATTAAAAAACTTGCAAAGTACAATTTTCAAGAACAAAACATACAACTTATATTGAAATAATGCAAGTACCATAATTTTTGTGTATATAAAAGAAATTGCTAGAATGAAAATAAAAATTTTGCTTAACTTAAATATCCTGTATATTCCGCATTGAAGTGGCTGTTGAAAATAATAATTTATCAGTGTGTGTTTAGAATGTACATTTTTCCCCATTTCTTTTGTTTAATTTTCACTAGCAATTCATTAAAGATGTAATTAAAAAATAAACAAAATGGAAAAAAATAGAATATTTGAGATGAAACTTCTTAAAAAATTTGTGATTGATAAAAACATTTATCACTTTTTGCATGATCATTGTTTTACTTATCAAATAATAATAAATATCAAAATAACTTTGAAAAAATTAAGTGGTAAACAATTTAAGTGTCAATGTTATCCAATGACAAACTGACAACTGATTGTTAGGTTTTTTACAGCAAATAAGAGCTATCGTAGGCCTATGATAAAATTGACAGTCAGTTTCTAATAGTTCTCTGAGCTTATTATATAGAATGGGTTGAATTACAAGAAACTTGCAGCTCTCAAGGTAAAAGTTGAACTATAATAATATAAGAGTAAAGTTGAAGTTAAGATATCAATTAAAGTATGGTAATGATGTATTGAAAAAAATGGAGGACTAAAGGCAAGGCATATATACTGTTACCTTTTGATGATTGTGGAGTAAAAAAAAATTGATTGCAGATGAAAGTCTGTGGCTTGGTTGGTTTAGACAAAGGGAAACAATGTTTTACAAGTTCATAATTGCAAATTAAAATTGGCTTATAATCAGTGGTGATATTCGAAATATTTAACAAAGGGTTCGCTAACAGAAACGTTTTCCTTAACCTATCCCCAAGCCCGAGATATCTCGGGCAAGTTACATAGCGTTACATAAAACTCGGGCGTTTGGTCTTCTAAAAGTTTTGCTTTTTTTGGCTTTATGGAATGTTTTTTAAGTCTCCAAAATTTTTCAAAAATTTTTTCCCGCGCGAAAAAATTTTATCGCGATTTTAATTTACCTTTAATGACGCACGATTCACACTTAATTGCATTTAAATTGTTTTTTAATGGAAGTTTGATATCAAATTTCATTCATCGTTCTAAAGTTGTAACGCACGGATTTTACTTCGGTAAAGTTATTTAAAGCTAGTTTCTGATGTCAAAAACGACCTCCGATAGTTTCTAAATTTTTTTAATTAATAGATTTTATTATATATAAGTTTAATTAAGTCGGGGGGG
>NW_019384431.1:827012-835745 GCF_000671375.1 Centruroides sculpturatus | reverse complement strand
GTTCAATTTGACAAATTTAATCTCTTAGTGATTTCACGTGTTGTTATTTGGCAGTTTGCTTCAATCAGTACCTTTATTTTGTTTTCATTGGTTTCAACTGGCCATCCAGAACATGGTGCATCTTCAATATTGAAATTGCCAGAACGAAATTTTGTAAGCCAGTTTTGGCACTGTCTTTCTCTCAACACATCATCTCCATACATGTACCACAATTTTTTTCTTGCTTGAACAGCATTTTGATTTTTTGGTAATAAAAGAGCAAAATATGCCGAAAATGATGCTTTCGATCTTCCATATTTCATGGGACACAAAAAATAAACAATTGCACAAAATCAAACGAAATTTTTTACAAATAAGCCTTAAAATGCTAGCTGTCAAAATATATAATGATAATATGGTTTAGAATAATAATGGTGGGAAAAATACGACTAATCTATCTAGTGGTAAAAAAACGAACTTGCTTTCCGAACAACCTAATAATTTTATAAAATTTTAATTATTTTCTTATTTGAGTAAATTGAATATATTCTCTTGAATTGTAAGTTTTAGTTAAATTATTGCTTAATCCAAAGCAATTACCAAAATAGTTTTTGTCATGTGGTTTTTTTCCAATTTTGAATATTTTGTATGTTCGTCAATTCTCATTTTATCTATTAAGTAACTTCACTCATTAAAATTCGTATAATCTATCACTTGAATGTTATAGTAAACAATGAAGTTTTATGTGATCAAATTAATTCTATAAAAATAAATAATTCATTTGATAAATTTAATAAATACAGTGTATTCACTTTTTCTATGATTAATTCTATGATTAACTGATTACTATTATTTTTTGTATTAGTTATTAAACTGAAACTTGTTACACAGTTTATGAAAGTCAGCCAATATAAGTTATTATTTAACTTTGAACTTGTGGACTGATCAGTTATAGTTATAAATAAATACTGTGATGACAAAACTACTTTTGGAAATATGTTTCTAAATTTCATACTGTTATAGTGAAAACTTCAAACATTTAACTTGTTTAGTAATTGACATATGTTATGTTGTTTCTCATTAACTACTAGATCATTAAGTTTTGTTTTTCTGTTGTTGAATACATCTTCATATTTTTATCATTTGGTTTAGATCCAAGTTTTTCTTTGCTTTGCTTTCTTAATTTGTTTTCTGTTAGGTACTACTACATCAAATATTCTTAAAAATATATTTTAGTTTTATTTATGATTCTATAGTCAAATTTGTTAATAATTTTATTTTTAAAAGAAATGTCCTAATGCAAATTTTGATTGTAAGCTTCTATATTTTTATCTTTTATAGATTCATCTGTTTAACTAAAAATTTTTATATTAAGAGGTTTGGTTAAAATTATATGTCTATTGTATTCTTATCGCTTATTGCTTCTGAAGCGACCCACCCCCTCAGAACTGACACCCAATCCTAGAGAAGAATAATATACACTCTGTCCGGGGAATTCTTTCAGTTGACCTGAAGAAGAGTGAACAGAACGCTCGAAAATGTTTGTGAAGCGATATTTAACGTATACGCATAGAGCACCGGTCACAGGTTCCGATAGTGTGACGTCATTTTCATCCTGGTGCTGAGAATAGAATAGTTCCTGCATTTATGTATTCTTATCATTTTAAGTTTATAATTTTTTTTTCCTTAACTATTATATCATTAACTGGAAAAAATGGACTAAGACCAGAACATGCACTTGGTTATTCGCTGGAAGGATGATGATGATAAAATATTAACATTTCTTTAAACTTGTTACATATTTTCCTAGATTGACTTTTTTTTTCTTCCCTTCTCTTCCCATAATTGAAAATTACATGCCATTTGTCAGATTCTGATTATGTAATCTAAACAGTTTATTATATTTTGCAATTGATCTTATCCTATTCAGCTTTTTTCTACTGTGTAAAAACATAATTAAAGTAAAAAATGATCATCATCATGCAAAGCTATAAAATATTCTTTTAAGAGTTTTGTTTTTTAAGAATATTGTAAGTAAAATATACATTTATGTAAATTTTCCAATAATAATAATAACTCTCCAAGGTCACCACCTGGTCATGGTGGGAGAGCCCAGTAATTTTACTGATCCATAGAACAATGCAGGCTAGAGCACAAGCTCCTGGCCTAATAAGGTCTATGGGGAGAAATGAAGCTGAGTGATCACATCTGCATTCTATGTAGATAATTACCATGGTAGTAACTGGGTCTAAGTGTGATACTGGCTTGGATGTTGTCCAGGTTAACAAGGTCTGCGTCTGTGGGTTAGGCAGAGGATCACATTCAAAAAATAGATCTGTTTTCGCCTACTGGCGGCAAAAGCAGTGCTGGCTTAAGCATGGCTATTGCAATGCCCTCGATACTTGTGAGGAATCAATCTAGCCTTGGAGTTTGTGCAATGCATCTACAGACCACAAAGGCTGGAAAACCATGCCAACAGATGAAATAGACAATGGAAATGAATGAATTCATCATCTGTACTTACTACACCATCATAAGACTTGGAACAAATATGACAGTGCACATACAACAACTACACCATAGATTCACACAACAATGTCCTCATCTCATTGTTACTGAACAGAGTTGTTGATGAAAAAAGAACAATTATACACAACAACATTATCCCATAAATAACATTTGAACTTATCAAATAAATCAACAGACTGAAATATTTAACATTAATGAAGATCATGTAACCTGCCAGGATGATTCAGCA
The DNA here is from genome assembly GCF_000671375.1 of Centruroides sculpturatus. Lineage (NCBI taxonomy): Eukaryota > Metazoa > Arthropoda > Arachnida > Scorpiones > Buthidae > Centruroides > Centruroides sculpturatus. Next base: position 833,008 of record NW_019384431.1, on the reverse strand, counting down.
ACAAGCACTGATAATAGTGCACACACAACAAGTTCCACTAATGATACTACAGACACTTCCTCATCCACCATTGATAATAAAGACATAGAATTAGTTAATACTCTCTCACTTATATTTCAAGAAACACTCTCTAAATATACAAGCACAGATCCCACACACAGACCACAAATATCAAAAAATCACCATGGATTGAAAATACAATCACAGACAGACACACACAAAACACAATTCTATCACAAGCCTGCCTGGCAGAGAAGAATAGAAACACAAATAAATGACATTAGACAGCAATTAGGCAGGCTGACACAATACACTAAAAACAACATAATACCCAAATTAAAGAAACAACTCAAAAACATTTTCAAGAAAATCAAAACACACACAAAACATGAACATCATGACATGCATATTACAAAATTCATTGATATACTAAAAAGCTTGCAGCCAAAGCACACAGACTCAAACAATGAAAACTCTGTTACATACAAATTAGTACCAAAACAATCACTGATATATACAGCACAGTGGCACACCAACAGAACAACAACTCACAAATTATTGGTCTTCTCTTTGGTCCAGTGCTGCCACAGACAATGCTGATGCAGGCTGGATCGAGGAGGAGAACAGAAACTTGCACAACATACCAAGTATGCCCTATACTGAAATAAGTCTACACGACATCCAATACACGGTTAACAAAACACACAACTGGAAGACACCTGGTGTAGACAACATTCACAATTTCTGGTACAAAAAGTTTACATCATTGCACCAGGAACTAGCTAAACACTTCACACACCATTAATCCACAAGACATGCCAAAATTTCTTACCTATGTGAAACATAAAAACAACAGTACCACAGATCACGCACAATACAGATCAATTACATGTCTTCCAATACACTACAAATTATTGATATCTTGTATTGCTAACAAAATATACAAACATGTTGAATAACACAACATTCTTACGGAACAAAACGTTGCCATAGAAATCACAGGGGATGCAAAGAACAGTTATGTAGATTCAGTCATTCAACAGTTACTTGTAGATTCAGCAAGCTTACAAATAACACGGAAACATACACATGGCATATATAGACTACAGCAGGGGATCTTCAACCTTCCACAGCCTTTGGAACCCTACATTAAGATAACAATTTAAGACAGTGTTTTCAAACTTTGGTTATCTACTCAAGTTCCATCTAAACATTCTTTTACTTTTCTCTACCCTCAAAGTAAGCTTTTGTCATTTTATAATAGTACAGTGAAACCTGTTAAGATGTTCTCGCCTAAGATGTTAGAATGTGTATGGGGACACGATTTAGTTCAACCACTTTTACGCTTAATAACTAACTCTTGTGTTAAACCATCTTTCTTCAATTTAAAAACCACATAAATTATTAGGCTTCAAACAGGGTGAACAAAATCATGGCCCACATACAGTCTAATGTCCACACACAGAAAAAACCTTGAATCTTTTGCATATCTCGAAATTTCAAGCTGTCCTGAATCCAAAAATGTAAAAATTTGGGAGGGGCCATTTTTTGACTGAGCGCTAAACTTTTCCTCTGTTATATATAACAACCAGAATAGTAAAAATTATCGAATACATATTTATATAGATATATTGACTGTGTCATTATTTAGAGGAGTCTTTTAGTTTTGGAATAAAAAGTTTCTATGTTTTATCTTTATTAGAACTCTATTTATTGAATCTTCTATTCTGAGGTCAAGTGATGACATCAGAATTTTCAGGTCTCTTTTGGTAACAAGTCCCTGGTTGGAGTCGGTAGATTTTTATGCAATTCCACAGCCCTGTCCAAAACACTATGCAGCACTGGAGAACATCACCATATCTCAAGATTCATAACACTTCCATACAAACAAATCAAATATTCATTAGGGAAGGAATTTTTCAAGGAGATTCCTTGAGTCCTCTCTGGTTCTGCTTAGCCCTGAACCTATTATCTAAAATGTTAAACAACACACATGGTTACAATATCAGACATATGACAATGTAAATTGTGTTGTTTTTTCATCTCATGTATATGCATAGTTTTATGTCTCCCATCCACACAAAAACAACTTTATCAACTCCTACAAATCACACATTCATACTCTAAGGATATACAAACTCCATTTGTATGGAGTCCTTGGAGTATGTCCTAGACAAATACAAAACACTTCACATAGGAAAGGAGTCCCAAAGAAAGGAGATTTTGCACTTGGAAATAGTGTTATTGAATCCATGGAAGAGAGTGAATTCTATAAGTATTTAGGATTTCAACAGGCCAAACTAGCAGAACATGTACAAATAAAGCAAAGATTAGTTAAAGAATATCAAAGTAGGCCAAATTCTATTCTCAGAGCACAGTTAAAGCACAGTATATAATCACATTACAGTACTCACTTATTCTTTTGGAGTTATACATTGGACTTGCACAGATCTTGAGCAACTCCAAAGGAAAACAAGAACAACATTTACTAAGCACAAACATCATCATCCTAAATCTGCCATAGAAAGATTAACCCTTCCACGTAAAGATGGCGGACGTGGCCTGATTGATATAGTTAACCTTCACTACAAACAAATAGTCACTGCGAGAGTTTTTCTACAAGAAACGAGAAACATCACAGTTACATAAAGCAGTAACTCTAGCAGACTCAAATAACGCACCATTAAACTTACACTCACAACATACAGACATCACACAACACACACAAAGCATAGACCACCATCAAGCAATCGTGGGCTCAAAAGGCACTCCATGGCAGGCATTCCTATGACCTGGCTCAGAATTTTGTTGTTAAAACTGCATCAAACAGCTGGTTAGCTCTGGGATACCTCTTTGGGGAGGCTCATCAGTCTTTTTTACAAGTTAAATTAATTTCTTATTATTCTCTCTTCATATTTACTTCCAATTTTATTTCTAAACAATCATTCAATCTCTTAAAATTTTTTTTCCTTTTGAGATAAAACAGATTAATTTCACTTTTTCTTTTCATAATTTTAGTTATTGTAAGCAGTCTTTTCTCTTGAAATTTTTAATAAAAGAACTGAGTAGAAGTTGGCATCAAATACAGTCAATCCCCCTATAAGATCATTGATTTTTCCGTTTTATCTGAATTACATGTTGTNACGTATATTTTAATATATTTTTTAAAAGAAACAAAACCGCTGAGAAATGTTACGTGTGTTTAACAACGGGTTCGGAAAACTTTGAAAATGTTAACAACAGGTTCGGCCGAACCTGTGCGAACCCGCTGAATATCACCACTGCTTATAATTAGCATCATTGTGTAGGCTGCACTTGCTTTTAACACTTTCGCTGCTGATAGACATGATTTTTGTCATGACCTTTGCTGCATAGGCTGATGTGATTTTGCATCATTTGGATTCTGGAAGTTTTGGGTAAATTGTGCATGTATTATTTTTTTGGATGATGTTTATTAATATGTGGAAGTATATAAGAAACATTGTGGAGATATTGCTTGGTTTCATACTTTCCCAGGACATATTTAATTGTGATTGTTTTTTGTCATTTTGTTCTTGGGTAGGTACTAACAGACAAATAAGTCAGTCATAGACTAGATCAAACCGAAATGTATACTTGAGGATTTACTATGCAGGCAGTGACTCTCATATTTTGGATACATATGAGAATGGACAAAGGACTCTAAAAGGATATTATGCTCGGTATGGTAGAGGGAATGAGAAGTGGTTACATGATGTCAAGGAGGCAAGCAACATGACCTTGGAAGAGCTGGAGAAGATGGTGGTAACAAGATGGCAAGAGTTTATCCATAGTGTCACCAGAAGTTGAATTTTAGTTGACAGCACTTTTAATTAGGTGCTTGTTGCTCTTTTGTGTCATCACATATAATTCCATAAATATTGCTTGAAATAAAAAAGTTTTATTATTTTTAATCTGTGTATAACAGTGACATACTTTATGAAAAATGAATCTGTATATTCAGTGCATCTTTCTTTCAATGGCAACAACAAAAGTGTTAAATTAACTTTGAAATACAATAACCATAGGTATCCACAAAATTATGGTAAGTAAAAGCAATTCATTTAGGAGTGAAAATATTTCTATTTGTTATAAAAATGAGAACTACTTGAAAATAATGTAAAAAAATAGAATATTTGTCATTTAATATGATTATACAGGGTGATTCTAAATGATAATCCAAACTTAATACTTAATTATGAAATGGAGGCAAACAGAAAGTACACACATACAAAGACCAACTGAACAAGTTTTTGTCTACTCCATTACAAATGTTTAATGTGTGATCTATGCATAACATGACACACATCAAGCCAATATTCCAGTTCCTGCCACACACTGCCTAGTAAGTCAGAATTAATCCCTTTAAATGTCGCTGTGATGCTTGTGTGTTAGTCACCCAGTGTTTTCGCAAGTGGTGGTACAAAAACACGGTCTGTGATGAAGCCCCACAGAAAGAAATCACGTGGGGGCGATATCTGGGGACTACGGTGGTTAATGCAAGAGTTCGTTATTGCCTGCAGTTGCATGGTCAATCCATTGTTGCAGGAGTTTGGTGTTGAGGTAGTGTGCACCACTGCATTATCACTGTGCTGTTTGTGACCACCTCAGTGCTGAAAAATGAAGTCTGGACTGTCTTCCCTGAGCTGTGGAAAAAGCCGTTGTGTTAGCATGTCCAGATAGATTGTTCCAGTCACTCTGGCTTCCAAAAAAAAATGAAGGTTCATAAATCTTGTGACATGAAATGGCACAAAACACATTTATTTTAGGGGATACGCATTCATGTTGCAAAACTGCAATGTGATTTTCCATGTCCCAAATTTGTACATTATGTCTATTCATGTGCCCTGTCATGTGGAATGTTGCTTCATCACTAAACACTAATTTTCATGCAAAATCATTCTCTCCCATATGTTCTAGCAGGTCTGCAGTGAATAATGCTTGCAATGGCAAGTTGGATGTTTTCAGAGCTTGCAGCAACTGTAATCAATATGATTTCATGATGAGTCTTTTGTGTGATGTGTGGACTTCTGTGGACTCTTTGCAAATGAATCATGCATGCGTTTCACTGTCAAGTCACTCACCAATGGACAGCCCATTGACTTTCCCTTACAAATGTAGCCTGTGGCTTCAAATTGGGCATACCACTTTTGAATTGACTTACTGGAGAATTGATCCAGTCCAAACTTTATTCGGAAATGCCATTGAACAACAACAATGCACTTATTCGAATGGTAATCGAAAACACAAAAAGCTCTCTGCTGTCCATTACTCACCATTTTCCGCTATTCCATTGGACCGCCTCCTAGTGGACGCCAATGCAAATAATACACATATATAAAACTTTTTGAGTTGCTCTGTCGATTTATGGTAGTCTCATCACAACTGATTTATTACATCTCTCATAATAAATACTTGAAATTGGGAACAACTTTTAGAATCACCCTGTATTATAAAATTCTTTTGTAAAATTAAAATAATGTGTTGAAAGTATACAGTACAGGTATACCTCGACTTACGTCGTTCCCGATTATACGTCGTTTGTCAAAAAAGTATATGGAAAAATAAAAATCAAGTTTAAGTCATTTTATTCGACTTTACGTCTGTCCGCCACAAATATTGAAGTCGTAATATGTTTAATGTTTAAAGCACATAAAATCATATTAAAATATATACATTTACAAGTATGTATTGTATTTACAGTACATGCATTCGTAGATTTAGATTACTTTTTTTCTGTACTATATTAATTAATTAAAAACTAAAATTTATTTGTTTGTAAACTTAAAATAGATCCTTATTAACCATACATTATTAAAAATGCATTAATAAATAAAATACAGAACCGGAATTGGCAATTTATGGTTTAGCCTAGTGACAAGTAGATTTGGAGACAAGTAAATTCGACTTACGTCGTTTTTCAACTTAAGTCGTTCTCCTGGAACCAATTACCGACGTAAGGCGAGGTATACCTGTAT
>NW_019384431.1:675480-819538 GCF_000671375.1 Centruroides sculpturatus | reverse complement strand
ATACAGTCGATCCCCCTATAAGATCATTGATTTTTCCGTTTTATCTGAATTACATGTTGTACGAGTCACTTAGATTTTACAAATATGTGAGCCGTTCACAGCCCGGCACACGTATTTGTAAAATCTAAGTGACTCGTACAACATGTAATTCAGATAAAACGGAAAAATCAATGATCTTATAGGGGGATCGACTGTATAAATCTATAGTAATTTATAATAATTTTACTTCATGCATAAAAACTGCATTAATTAATACAGTTTTAATCAAATGAATTGTAAGATGATAATGACAATAATACATTAATAAAAAATTTTAATTGATTTTTTTAAATTTCTAATATAATTTAGTATATCATTAAGAATCTTATTTATTAAAAAAACAGGAAGAACAAAACAGAGGAAAATCAAATTGGGAGCATCTCAGTGAAGACTTGCATGTTTTAATTACAGTAGAAGATACGGCTGCTCGAGCAGCTCTTAGAATTGAACGAGCAACAGAAGAAATTAAAAAGTTACTTATTCCAGTGGTAAGATGTCAATAAATGAATAATTATTTTATGTAATATTATTAACACTTATAAATTAATAGTAATAAATAGAATTTTTGTGACTATAGATAGAATTAAAAATGCAAGTGAAAAAAGCAACCTCCATAACTTCAGCAATGTAATTTTCTCCAGTTGTATTCCATACCTTTGATTTAAAAATACAGTGAAACATGCTAATGTGACCACTGAAGGGATTAGCTCAAAGTGGTCACCTTACACAGGTTGTCACTAGTGATGTGCCGGATCGTTAAAAATGTATATCCGTGGATACGGATACGGATCATTAGTGTCTAGATCCGCGGATACGGATCTCAACTTTCGCACTCAGTCGGCGCCGGTGCGTGTGAACCTTGGACCCATAGTTGACGCTTTGCATTAATAATGCGACGTGTTTTGACTTGCATTGTGCATGTTTTTGTTTATAGTGTAAAAAGTGTGCTAAATTAGAATTCACTGCAAAGGAAGACAGGATAAAGTAACAAAAGTTGATATTATTTTCCAATTAAGCTATTTTGCGTCTTTATACAGATTCTATTTCGGGGGATTCCAACTTCACGGTACAAACAGTAGCAAGTGAAATTACAGTGATAATAATAGTTTGCTGTATCCAAAGCACGTGTACAATACAGATCCCGATCACGACAATATAACCCGGAACCTTAAACACTAACTTAACACTAATAGCAGAAAAAGGGATAGAATTAAGAAGACAGAAAAAAATGGTAGATAAGATAGAAATAGGGATATCTGGGGGTTTTGTCCCTTTTTTCGGCTTGTTTCTTTATGCGTACTGTTCGGTGGGATAGCACACGTCCTTCTCCTATAACTGGCCAGTTCGCTTCTTCAATAATTAGGATTTTTCCTTCCACAGTCGTCAATACGACCTTAAAACAGGATCTTTTTTCTGAACTTATTTCTGAACTATCAGGTCATTGAAAATACGACTCCCAGTATTCTCACCTAGTCCGTACACTCTGCAGTCCGGTTTAAAAATGACCTGCTACATCATTTCTCTTTTTTCTCCGGCTCCTCTTTACACCTTTGCTCTTCAAATTTCTAGAAACTGCTCATCCCACCCAAGGGACAGGAAATAGATAAGAAAGTACTAGAAGAAAATAGAACAATAGAACTAAGGATAGAAAGAAGAAACGAAACTAAACTAAAATTAATATTTACATAAATATAGCATACTGCCACAATAGTTTAGTGCAGTGTTTCCCATCCTTTTTTGTGCTATGCCCCACCTAAGCCTTTCTAAAATTCTTATGTCTCCCTAACATATACAGCGGCTATACGGTTAACTGAATTCTGGACAAGTCCATTTTCGAATTGCCTTCCTTAGCAATCCAATTGCCCCCTGTGGGGCGTGGGCCCCACGTTGGGAAACACTGGTTTGTGGCTAGTGTGACAAGGGATAGCATAGATTACATTTGTGTTTTTGGAGTGTTGAGTTAAAGTAAAATAAAAACAATGTCGACAAAATGTTTAGTAGTGTAATATGGAAATATTTTATGATAGTAAATGACGAATGTGCTATTGTTACCTATCTTTAAAATTTCATATAAGTAATGAAATTCATTAAGATAAAAGATCCACTAAAGATCCGCTAAAAAGTAACGGATACGGATCTTTTTTCCCTCAGATATCCGGCACATCACTAGTTGTCACATTAGCAGGTTTCACTATATACCAAAACAAAAATCATTAATTAAGAATTTAAGATGTTTTAATTGTTTTAATCATTATCAGTAAGTTTTGAAAATCTTGAATATTATAACCCATATGTACATTTTCTGTTGAAAGGTCTTTTATTTTTAGTTTTAATAGTTTTATTGTTTTAGTTATTTGTCGACATCCATAAAAACTGGCTTCAATTATTAAAATAAAATAGAATGTTTATACAGTCGCAGGCGAGGCTGTGTGCAACACTCGGAGAAGGGTAATGTTACAAATTACGAGGCATGCGGGGGAGTTCATCAAGTCGGGAAAAGAGGGGAGGGGAAGGGAGCGGGAAGTACGGACACACAAGTCACAACTATCGACGTAACAGACTGAAGAGGGGCGAAAGCCCGAAATGCGTTTCTGTAAGAAGTAAATGTAGGTGATGGAATTATTTGCCAAGTGTCTATAAATGCACCAAGTCGTGACATAGAATCAGAAGTTTTATTGTTATTTGAAGGAGTATTTGATAATTACTGTTAGTGAAAGAATAAAGATTATCATTATTATTTTTTCATTAATACTAATTTGCAAATAAATTACTGATTTTTTAATGTCAGTAATTTATTAGCATATTCTTGAAATTGCTAGTAATTTAAGTCAAAGTAGTAATACTGTAGAATATGATATTACAATTTAATAATAGCTATTACCATTAACAGATTGTTATTAATTAATATTGTTACTATTTATTTTGAAAGAAATTATATATTTATAGCATTAGATATTAATTTAATTGCTTTTAATATTTGTAATAGCTTCTTAGAGGTGCATATTTCAATTTGATATTTTTGTTAATATAAATTGATAGATTGAGTTTGGCAACTTTTGAAATTTGTGTAGTAAAATCTTTTTTTGAACTTGTAAGAGAACTGGAAATCTTTGAATTTTTGTTTTACTTTTTCTAATATTAATTAGTAAATTTAAAGATACAAGACAAGACTAGTCTTTTTTTCTACATACACTTTCAGTGATAATTGTGATGAATTAAAGTTGACTCATTTATATAATTCAGCATTTTAACAGAATGTGTGTGGGTAATTTTTGAGTCGAGACATGGAAACTAATGAAACTAGCCCATTCTTTTTCTACAGAGTAATGAAAATTGTTAGGAGAAAACAATCAACTAACTATTTTAGAATTTTGCTTAATTTGTTGTATTAATTAATGTTCTTTAAATTTTTTTGTAAATTTTATTATTATTATTAAAAATATAATTATAATGCAATGTTTTGATAATATCAATGTATAATGTAGGATCAGGCATACATGATGATCTACTTTATTTCTTGCTATTATTAGTTTTATCACCAGAATGTTTTTTTTATGTTTAGAAGATTAAAAAAAATTGATTTATACTTTGTTACTTTAAATTATTACTCAGTTATAAATTATTATATTTCTTACTTACATATCAGATACAGTGAAACCTCAGTTTTTCAAACAAATTGGTTCATAAACAGAATTTCAAACTCATATTTGTCCCAGTTGCCATTTGGTAACTCAGTTGCCAAACAAGCTACTCAACAAGAGCTGATCACAGATTAGAGCAGTGTTTTTCAACCTTTTTCATTGAGTGGCACCCCTGATTGAAAAATAAAAAATCGTGACACCCTTGACCAGCGGCGAATCTAGAATCTGAATAAGGGTGGGACTAATGGGCCAGGTGAATTTTTTGCAAAAACGAATATTATGTGCAATTCTGGGGTGGAATCTGAGGAGGAGGGAGTCTTCTCCCTGGAAAGAAAAATTTTAAAAATTGACAGTTTGAAGTAGTATTTTAATGCAAAAAAAAGCATTTCTAGGTGTTCAAAATCAAAATTTAAGTCCATTGAATTTTGTCAAAATACCTTCATGTAAAATAATAGTCTCACTATTGTTTTTTAAATCTAGTTTTATATCAAATATATCATCATTTTATATTATCATTTTATTGATAAACAATTTTTGTTAGTTTTTTTATACTATTTTGATGCATATATAAAATAAATATTTCGTTACTTTTTTCTTATGTTTTTCATATCAATTTAAAAAATTTAAATTAAAAAAATGATAAAAAATTGTTTATTTGTCGTCATTGCTTTTGAATACTATGAAAATACTGTAATATGCACCTACTTTGTGATTGAAACCACACGCTTTTCAAAGTACAATGCAATGCTATTTTGACATATTTGTCGTCATTGCTATTGAATACTATGAAAATACTGTAATATGCACCTACTTTGTGATTGAAACCACACGCTTTTCAAAGTACAATGCAATGCTATTTTGACATATTAAAAAATATGTCAAAATAGGAGAAAGCTTAAGTAATAGCACATGTAAATAAACTGTTGAACTTAAAACAAACAGTACATTCTTAATCAGAAAAGAAATTAATTCAATAATAAACTTACACATAAATTATGTGATTAACAACAACTTAAATTGTTATGGCACTTTGAATTGCACAAGAGTCCCTTGCTTTTACAACTGCATTTATTTGTGGAACACTTCTTTTTGCAATGATAGCGTGTATAGCCTTGCCCTCCACTTTTCAAATTAGCTGCAGCTGCTTCTCTCAGCAATATTTCTTGAGAAGAAATCTCATCTATGGAAAGTAACTTTTCTTTACAAATTACAAACTGATTGTTATTATGTGATATGAACTGATCTGTTAATGGTGTCTTTTATTTGGATATCACCAACGCCTTACCGATGACCCCTCTCATCCTCTGCCACTCAACCTGACAAACCGATCCCCATCTCATGGGATCAAAAGAACAAAAACACTATCCAGTGACAAAATGGGCAGTTTCTACCAAACCATTGCCTGGAAAAGAGGTACGACCTTGTCCTACCTCTGGCTACCCACAAAAGATTTGGTGACAGACTGTCACCTCTCTTTTGACATTGGTTTCTCGAGTGTCGTTTCGACCTTTACCAAAGCTTATCTGTGCTTTTCTACATACACCAGTGATTGCTCGAATGTATAATAATATAACCAAATATTCGGTCTTTCACCAACGTATTTTGTATGTGTCGAAATTCTCTAATTTCGGTCTTTCACAGTAACATATATACAACACAAGTGTCCATGTCGTTCTTCTCTGCTGGTTGGCCTGGTACTGGGACTGCAAATGTGAAGGCCAAGCAATGTGGTTTGGGCCAACTTGTGATAAGTCGTGCATATACGTAGTGTAGAACATTACATTAACATGCAATTAGTCATCATTTCTTTGCTTACTAGATATCTCGTAGTAAAATAGAACTTACAATGAATTATCTTGAACTACACTTTAGGAATTTTTTTGGAAATTTACTTAAGGCCCTAAACTTTGTGACACCTCAATCGTGGTGCCATAGCACCCTGGTTGAAAAACACTGGATTAGAGAGCAATGTTCCTTCTAATTTTTTTTGTAGATGAACGGAACATACACTTCTCTGAGCAAAAAATTTTTCTGAGTGTGTGTATATATATATATAAAATCTTATTTTCTCCTATAGTAATTAATTGTAAAGTAGAGATTAAAATTCATTTTAAAACATACATTTATACAAAATATTACCTTTTGTCAATGTTTTAATGTATTTAATCAAAATATACATAGCAATAATCATGTTGCAGACAGAGTGAGAAAAAAGTGAACAACAATTCAAATCAGTGTGCAAGCTCACAGGCACGGCACATAAATTCTTGTGCACGGCAACAATTTGAGCAGTCGGCGGCCGCACAGCTTAGAGGGAACATTGTTAGAGAGACATGATCAGTCAACTCGCGCTATACATCATATGTTAAAGAAAGTCAACAGCCTGATCAATCAGCAGCAGGACTATTGATTCAGAAGTTAGTGGAGCTGAGATCATCTGCATCATTAATGTCATGACATGAATCATTGATGACGTTGCTATTTAAATTAGATTTCAATGTGCATACGGGAAAGATAATACTGTTTTTCAGTCTGCACCACAGTTGAATTTAAATTAAATTAATAAAAACTGTGTTAATTGACATTTGCATAGTATAAATGACATCCAAGAATTTGTCTTTAAGGTGCTTAAGTCAAATTAAATAAAAGTTTATTATATATAATTTAGTATTAAATTATATACAATGTCACATTGCATTTTTAGCATGAGATATGGCCAAAAAAGTAAAAGGCTTGTTTTTGTGTTAGGAACAGATTAATCCATTTTATATTGTTTCCTATGGGAAAATTTGTTTTGGTTTTACAACAACTTTTAGGAATGAATTATGTTCAAAAACTGAGGTTTTGACTATATTCTGGAATTTTAATTCTTATGCCAACATGTTATAGCATTTCTAGAAGGATTTTTCCTTCTAGAAATGTTATAACCTGTTGTACAGTAGAATATTGATTATCTGAATCAATTGGGGACTGGGGTTGTTTGGAAAATTGATTTTTTGGATAATTGATTATGTACGAAAAAATATATTAACCTATCCCATGTTGAAATTCGTTCAAATTCTGGCATGTCCTTAAGTACCCTCTCATAGTTGCACCAGTGCTGCCAACTAAAACATGCACACCAACAAAAATAATATTAGAGTAGCCCAAGACATAGCCAAAGATTGTCTTGGGCTACTCTAATATTATTTTTGTTGGTGCACTAGCCACAGCACTAGCAGAAATTTAAATTTGCCGACTGGGAAGCTTTCAGTTAATTCACGTTTTGGTTGATCGACATTCAGATAATCGATGCTCTATTGTAATTGTATTTGTGATCAATATATTGAAAAAACAAAAAGGCTAAAACAACCTACAGCTTTTTTACAATAACAATGTAATTACTCTAATTGATTGACAACAGTATATTGAAGAATTTTTTATATCTGTTGAGTATATTCAGTGTCAAGATATTAAAAAGTATTGAATATCAGACAGTATTTTAAATTGATTATATATATATATATAGCATGTATAAATAAGAATATTGCATTTTTTCCAACTGTTTATTAAGAAAATATATTTTTATTAAATTAAATATAATCTGTGTATTATTTAGCCCATCCAAATGCAATAATAATAATAATGGCATATAAAACATTCAAAACATCAATGAAAATATTCAAGAAAATTTAAGGATTCTAAACTTTAAACACACTGACAAATCTAATCTGCACTTAAGTTGTCAGTTGTTTTGGCAGAGTATTCTCTTTTTAAATAAATTGTTTCTTTGTACTATAAAAGTGTGTTTAATTTTATTTTTATGAATTTATTATAAGAAGATTGATCATAAAAACAGCAAATAGAAAACTGCAAAAATATAAAAGTGTTGAGTTTGTTTCACTTCACATTTATGTAATGCTACTGCAATTTTTACTAAAGTTCATTAATTAAGACTAATCAGTTTTAATACTAAATTAAATTTTATCAAATCTTTCACTACATTTCATTAAGTTGTCAGATCATGATATCATTTATTACTGGTCATTGATTTTAATAGATAGGCATTAAAAATAATATGCAGATGTTAACTTTAAATAGTATCAGATTAAATTTTACATAGTTTTTAGAAGACAGTTAAAAATTGGATCATTTAGATGATTTGATAAAGCAGAGCTAGTTTCAAATTTCGTCAAGTCAGGATCATCATAAAAACTTAATTTTAGTTTACAAGGTTAATGCTCTGTTGTTAAAATCAACCAAGGTCAATTATTTGAAAACAATGGTATACTGTTAGATTAAAAAAATAAAAAAATTATTTAGGAACTCTTATTTATTAATAATTTCTAATAATAAAAAGTAAGTAGAATGAAATAATAATGCCAAAATTAATACTTTATAAATCTTTATATTTTCAAAATATAAATCCATATATTAATCCATTTAATATCCAGAATGCGAAATTTAGAAATAAAATATTTTAGCACACTATTAATTTGTTTGCTAGATTTGATAAAGAAAATGTCAGAAATAATTAGCTGATTAATTAAAAGTTAAAATTAACTAGTTCCACTATTGTATTTGAACAATTGTTTGCTGTTTGGAACTAATGATGTATAGAAATTTAGCATTGTTTCATTAGTTGTCTTGTTAGAAACAAGAATGTAACTATTTAACTTATGCCAGTTAATTTTCTTTCTGCACTGTAATTTAAATTAGTAAACATTTATTTTTTTTAAATATATTTACAATGTATTTCTGAAAACTTCAGTATGAATGAAAATTTAAATTTTATTAGTAGTAAATCTTATTATTACTTCATTGTTTAAATATTAATTCAAAATAAATTAATTTAAATTGAATAATTAAAAAATAGATGGATGGAGAAGATGAATTGAAGAAGAGACAACTCATGGAATTGGCTATAATAAATGGTACTTATCGAGATAGCAGTTCAAAAACAGGCAGTAAGTTTGTTAATTATTATTCTGATGCATATTGTATTTCATTATTTTTCTTTCATATATCAATAATAATAATACTGTTTTTATTATAAGAAGCTGACACTCCTCATCTAATGGCACCTCCGATTGCCATCTCTGCACCTCTCCGAACTCCTGGAAATCCCTTGGGAGCACCATTAATCTTATCTCCACGTCTTCCAATGGCTGGTGCCACACTACTCAATGGAAGTGGACCACCTCCACTCATTACTCCTACAGATGCAGGATTACTTTATGCTCCATATGCAGATTATCATCAGTATGCGGCATTAGCAGCATCTCCACTTTTGGCAGATTTTGCTGCTGAACATTCATCAAGTGGTGGGTTGTTTGGATGATATAGAATTACAAAGAGAAAGTTTTGTAAAGAAAATTTCTAATTTATATAAAAAAAAACTAAGTTTTTAATTTTTTGCAATATAAAATTATCTATTGCTCACAAAGGATATGTATGATAAATGTTACATGGTTATGAATGAGATATTTAAAAGGAAATATGTTGATAATGGAAAAGAATTTTGATATTCATAATTTAAATATTCTGTATATAAAAATGTACATAAATTTCATACAGCTTTGGGACCATTTGCTTTCTGACAGAAATGCATAGTAGTTTAGATAGATGTATATATTATGTTTCTGAAGCTTATATTACTTGATAGAGTAGAATATTTTTGTTAGATTTTATATTACACTGAACCATAGATTTTTTGGTACAGTTTAATATAATCAAGATGCGGAATTTTTTTGTAATGGCTTTGATAAACTTGATTTTCTGATCATGGCATTGTCTTTTAATGCTAATACATTGCTTTATTTATTATTGTATAGTATGCTTTGAAATATAAATTAATGTATTACTTTATATATTATATATATCTTTTTTGTTATTTAGAAAAATAATAGTAATTGTAAAAAGTAATTTATTGTGAATTTGAGACAAACTGCCATTCGTGTATTTTGAAATTTTATATTTATGTGTATTTATCAAAATGATTTTTTTCCATATATACATGTAGGTGCAGTGGCTAAACAAAGGCGTCATTTGGCTATACGAGACCATCCCTACCAAAGGGCTGGATCTCTCTCTTAAATTCATCCAAGGTTAGTTGATTGTTATTGAAAGAAAGTTTTGATAATCATGTAATTAAAATTACAAATTTGCAAATATGAGATGAGATATATTTTCAAATTTGTTATGATATTGTTAAAATTTCAAATAAATTAATTTAAATTGAATAATTAAAAAATAGATGGATGGAGAAGATGAATTGAAGAAGAGACAACTCATGGAATTGGCTACATTGTTAGAGAGACATGATCAGTCAACTCGCGCTATACATCATATGTTAAAGAAAGTCAACAGCCTGATCAATCAGCAGCAGGACTATTGATTCAGAAGTTAGTGGAGCTGAGATCATCTGCATCATTAATGTCATGACATGAATCATTGATGACGTTGCTATTTAAATTAGATTTCAATGTGCATACAGGAAAGATNAATTATTTATATATAAATATAATATTATATATGTAAATAAATATCAATAAGAGCCAAATATAGAATTGATCATTTCTTGCCCCCTTAACAAAATTAGCAAATATTCCCCAATCATAATTGTTTCAAGTACTTAGATTTAAATTTTAAAATTTAAAGAAATTTTCTAGAGTAAGTTTAAAATTTCTTTATTAATAAACGTGATTTTTGAAAGCAGGAATTCTTGATGGTAGCATAGTGGAAACATATTTCTAATCAACAAAACTTAAAAATTGTAATAAAGTTGCTATAAACACATTTTTATCATTGAATTTTTATTAGATATAATGTTACTGAATAAATTTAAAGTATTATTATGAATATAATTTAAATCAGCAGTTCTCAAAATTGAGTGAAACAAAAATCTGCAAATTTTGTTTTTAAATATTTAATTGAGAAATGTTGGTTTAAAAAAAAACCTCATAAAATGAATTTTATAAATTTCAGTAATTAAAATTTTAAGTTAAACTAAATCATTGGAAGAAAATTTTTAAAAAGATTTCAGTATTCTGTAATTAATTAATTAAAATAATTTCTACTAATATTACAGCAATTATAAAATTGACATTTGTTCTCATATTTTCTATAGCACAATTTTTTGCCACTTGTTACTAATAATCCTGCTATATCTAATTTTTAGTGACTTGCATTAATATTATAATTGCACTGTAATAATGATATATCTTTAAAGGTATATACTAACACCTTCCTCTTTTTTTTCTCTTGTTCATTTTAACCTTAGACTTCATCATCACATGATCACCGCCGTGAGCTCCAAGAGTACTAACCTGTTGACTACTGACGTTCGTGTGCCAATTTATCAGTTCTGATCCTCGTGTCATCCTGGAAAACACTTTTTCTGTCATCGTGAACAGGAAAGTGTAGAGCTGCCATCTTTTGTTACTGCCAGGTAAAACAAAATCAAAAACAAGTAACCCAAGCACAGTTTTTCTGACTAATTTTTAAAGTGGAAAAAAAAAATTAACTTTTTTTCAATTTTTTGGTTAGTGAAGTTTTCTAGATGGTGATGTATTGTTTTAGATGAAGTGTATATTGTACCTGAATATTATTCTCTGTGACTTAGAAATTAAGGGCAGCTCCCTTGTGTAGTTCTGTTTAGGTTGTTTTATTTTAAAAAAAAATTTATGTTATAAATGGTACTTATCGAGATAGCAGTTCAAAAATTTAATTATCTTAACATTGGTCACAAGTATTGTGTACTTAAAAAAAATTAAATATAAAAAAAAAAAAGAATCTCAATTTTGTGTTCAAATCCGAAAGAAAATTTTGGATTTACATATGTATGATGTACTTATATTAGAATATTTTATGTTTTGTGTTTATGTCATGACTAACTTTTAGGTTTATTATGACTGCATTATAAGAATCGAATCTCTGTTCTCTTCAAGATCAACAGTTTTTCAGAAATTGATACTTAAATATTATTGAAGGTTAACAGAAACGAATACCCATATTGTTATTGAAGTTTAGCATTTTAGATGCAGTTTATAGTAGATATTTTATATACAATTCTCAAACCAGATGTTAGAAAATGTGATGAAAAATGTTTTGCAATGTTTTTTTTAGATATAACTGTTACCCTACTAAAATAGTCTAATTATTAACTATAATGAATATTTACAGAATTTAAAATAATGCATGTATTAATACATTTTAACAAAATATTATAAAGGATTGTCTTGAGTGATGTAACATGCACATATCATTCTCTTAAAATAATTCAGAAATTTGTTAATACTCTTTCAAGATATTAATTTAGTAGTACTTAAAATTTATTCAGGAATTTTATTGTTAACTTTCTTAAAAATATATAACTTTTTTTTATCTGTATTGAATGCAGTCTGCACATTTTTTACTAAGCAAGTTATTGATTGGGGAAATATTTTAATACATAGAACTGTTGACCCAAAGTATGTGGGAATACTTGGAGAAGTTAACAAATGAATCTATTTTACTATAAATGAGATTAAAAAAAAAAAAGCAATATTTATCCTTTACTTTAAATATACAACATTTTGTATGGCATCAAAACACGATTACAATTTTTAGTTTAGTTCTATATTTCATTTATGGCTATTGGATTTTAAAATTTGGTCAAGTTGTGCCAAAATATTCAATGCAATTACATTGTTGACAAAAGAAATGTACACGATTTAGTTGCATTTCACCACATTTACAGTTTTATAATGTTTAATTTGAATCTGTTGATTGTATTGACGTGTGTTTGATATAAATAACCAATTTTTTTCCTAATTATTTCAAAATTTTGTTGAAAGATTCATGTGCCTTATTCAAATATAAGAAAGATTTCTTTTGCAATTAATAATTACAAAAACTGTAATGCATTTATTGCATTGAATATGTGATAAAATTGTGGCAATATTGTTATAATTGAAAAAGGTGTTTAAAAAAAATACAAATTTGATTAATTAAGGAATCGCTTGTTCCGAATAAATCTGTTTCAAAGTTATATTGTAATTTTTCACATTTTCTGTTCATTTCTATTTTTTAAAATAGAAGAAATATACTTAAAATAAAGGTAGCTGTCTCAAATGTATTGGTTTTTTTTCTTTTTTAATATTTTGAAAACTGCAAGTTGAAATTTATCTTAAGTTAATTTTATTTCTGCATAAAAGTATTCTTAAATTTCTATAAAAACAGCATCATTACTATGGTAGTTTTGGATGGATCTACCAATGTCAATAAATAATCCTTTGACATATCATGTCTGTAAAAACAAGATGCATTCATACACTTTAAGATTTGATATAAGGATATGATTTATTATTAAAATTCAAGAAATAAATTCAATAATTTAAAGAGCTGTATGAAGAATTGATTCACAAAATTTGAAATATCAAATTGACTGAACTGAATCTTAACTGCTTTTAGAATTTCTGTTTAAAGTTTAAATGACTAAATATTTTTCTTTGTAAGAGGAGTTGAATATTTAATTTTCCAAGTTAAAACAGATATTAAAATAATTTGTTAAAATTAATCAGATCACTTATGAAAAAAAGAACTTTATCATAGATTATTTCCAAGTTAATAGTTTCAAAAATATCAAATTTTATACCTGTTAAAATAAAATTTTTTTAATGTTTCTTCACAACTATTTATGGGATATTATTTAAGACATTTTCACATAGGAGATTGGAATGTCAGAGCACTGTTTTCATCAGACGTCCATCATTCTTTCTACAGTTGATTATTCTATTCTTTTTTGTATGTCCTCCTTGATACTATCTACTTTCTCCTTGGTCTTATCTTGTTGTTGTTTGAATTGTTTTCTGTTTTTCTTGGTAATCTATTCCTTGTTTATTTTCCTGTACTTGGTCTTATTTTATTTTTATCTTAGACTTTCTTGATTTTAACTGTTTCCTAATTGTCTCATTCTTTTTTCTTTCTTCTCCCTAATGTGTTTTATAGGAAGTGAATTTTACCTGCTTGGATCTGTTCCATTTTCATTCTATATATTATATAATTTGTGCATTTTTGTACATTTCACATCTTTTAGTTTATTCCTATGCCACACCAAATGTTTTTCATCCTAGTAAACTAATTTGGCTCTTTTATTAATTCATTATTATTCTGTCACTTGCATTAATTTTAGGTATCTATATAATAAATTTGTTTACGTATCTATTGCTACATGGTGACATCTCTTAAAGTGTATTCTCAAAAGAAATGGTAAGTTCAGACACCAAGTAAGAAAAATTATAATTTAATGTAAACCAAAAGAAAAGTAAAATACTTCATTACAGTAAGTGCTGGAAGTGGTCTTCAATCTTATTCTCTTATTCAATGCATCTTTTGCATCTTTTAAATAAATTATGGAAAATTTGGTGAATTGCTTGTATGGCATTTTTTATCTTTTCTTTTGTATCCTTTCATTCAACCCACAAGCAAAAGTTGTGTGATCATGTTAGAATGTGGGGGCTATTAGATATTAGATTTTGTGTAATAACTAATCAGCAAATTAGGGTACAGTTGACCCTCCTTATAACACTGTTGATAATTCCGTTTTATATGAATTCCATGTTGTACGAGTCACTTAGATTTTACAAATACGTGAGCTGTTCACACCCCAGCACACGTATTTGTAAAATCTAAGTGACTCGTACAACATGGAATTCATATAAAACGGAATTATCAACAGTGTTTTAGGGGGTCAACTGTATATTTTTAGAGGTACCACTTGATATAGCTTTCCCTTCTGGTTTCCTGGCTGTTATGCATAAATAACAAGGAAAAGTATTGGAGTAGTGTCATATTTGACCTTTGGAATTTTGTAAATTTCCACATTTTGAGACCTCCAAAGTCAAAAAAGTAAAATAAAAAAAAAATTCCTTGGATGTATGTTGGTGTCTATCTCATTTAATATCTTAGGATGGAGTAATGATGATAATGAAATTTGGCATGTATTGGCCATCTGTTATGAGATTCTATTTATTATTATTTAATCATCTGCAAATATACATATACTAATGTTTTTATTGATACTATTCTTTCTAGTTTCCATTATTGCATTAAACAGTATTGAGGGCAACACTATTACTATTCTTGTATTTTCTATTGTACATTGTGTGTTGTCCTCTTAAGATTCTTAAAAATCCTTAGCCTATGATGATTTTTCTTTCTATACTTAGATATTTCAATTTTTTTAATCTTTTTCATTGAATCGTATACTTTTTCCAAATTAATGTAGAACCATTATAATTTTTACCGTATTTTTAATCTCTTGATATTTGTAGCAAGACAAACTCTGGTTATTTGTCCTGAACTCTCTTGACCTTTATTTCTACGTAGTATTTTCTTTATTTTCTTATCTTAATTCATTAAAGTCAATCCTCTAATTTTTCTTTTATTATTTCCTTTCTTGAATAATGACATTTTCTTCTTTATCTAACTCTTTTCCGTGTTAATTTAAAAATTCTAGGAATCCTGTGGTATGAAGCTCCTCCTTTCATTTCAATTGTACTTCCATTTAGAGTTATTTTCTCCACATCATTCTTCATTCTCTTTTATTCTTGAGAAATGACGTTTTTTATTCTTCAATTTTATGAAATAATTTTCTTAAAGTAAACACGATTGCACTGAATTAAACTTCTTAGAATTACTTTCTTTAAAAGATTGAGGAAAGTGATAATTGCTGTTTAAAGCACTTCGGAAACGCCAATAACTTAAAAAAATTTTTAGTGTAAATGTATTTCGCTTTAAATTACCCTTCCATCCATTCAAATGTCAGATTTTTTTACTTACATATGACATGATCTGTAATGCTAAACGTTGGTTAACCGGATAATCGGGTATCCGTTTTAAAAAATACATGTACAACAATTATCGATCA
The DNA here is from genome assembly GCF_000671375.1 of Centruroides sculpturatus. Taxonomy (NCBI): domain Eukaryota; kingdom Metazoa; phylum Arthropoda; class Arachnida; order Scorpiones; family Buthidae; genus Centruroides; species Centruroides sculpturatus. The sequence continues at coordinate 803,968 of NW_019384431.1, read as the reverse complement.
AAATTATATAATTTAGTAAAAATTTTTATTAGTATTTAGGTGTTTTTAATTAGCCGTTCTTTCTAATGTTGTAGTTTTACAAATAACATATTAAAATTAATAATTAGAAAAAAATATATTTTTAACAATTGCCGAACCATATTTCAAAGTATAAAATAAGACATTTTATTATGTAAAAATAAGTTTCCTTGTTATAATCTATAATCGTAAAATTGGCTTCGTACGCGGAAAAAAGCAATATTTTCACTTATTATTCATTAATAAATCCTGTTATCTGTTAAATTTATAAAAAATTTAATAATTTAGTAAAATATTATCAAACTGGGAGAAAATGATCGATTTTTTTCTTACACTAATTCCTTTTTTTCAGTTTTTGGTTAATGAGGTAGCATCGGTTATCATTACCTCGATTAATCGGGGTTCTATTGTGTCATTTTTTGGCGCTTTGTTTTTCATTTGTGGACTAGTCCATTAATAACTGTCCTCAAACTGAGAGTAAAAAGTTGAGGGATTGGAAGAGTTAATATAAATCAATCCGTTCCATATCGCCTTCCGTGGACCAACCCTGGCGTTTCTCTTACATATAAATTACAATACACAGTGATAGGAAACTTCTTATATAAACAATATTAGCTTTATATGTACGAATTAAATAACTGATTTAAGAATTCAATAAAGAATAATCGAATAACCACGGAGATACTATACGATCAAATTTTAAGTAATAAGATCGTATGCAAAATTCTGTAACATTAAACTTATTTATTAAATGTGTAAAAATTAAAATTAACGCATTTCGTTCGTTTGTATTTCTCATGAACGTATAAAGAAACGCGTAAAAAGTTACCTCCAGCAATAAAAAATTTATCTTAATACAGTACTGTATTTTTTTATTTATGCTGCTGTCCGTTTACGTAAACTGATATCAGCGCCAATAATTTGCGAGTGATATACTGATTGCATTGTTTTCTCGGTGACATATCCACATTTTATACAAATTCTTCTATTTTTAGACGAATAATTGAGATTTTTCTGTTTTTTCCCTTAATCAAGTGAGTTTCTATATTGCGCGAATATTTATTCAAGCACTCGATTCAACAACGACCGTATATTGAAATAACGTTTTTTATATTAATAGTTTAACATTTTAATATTATTATTATTATTACGTTAAATTTAAAACCAATTAATCAGTCCTATATATTTTTACTAATATCGAAACAAATTTTTGGGCTGCAATTTGAAAAAAATGCAGACCTATAATTTCGAGAAGGTTGGATAGATGAAAGACCAGACCAAATATGAAGAAAATCTTAGAGGCAGGAGGCTCAGATTACCTATATACGAACTTCGGATGCAAACTGGAAGTCGTTATTTCAATTCAACGCAAAAATGGAATGGATTTTAATTAAATTATTTAGATCTTGATATTGTTCGAGCAAATTTACCGATAAAATTTGTTACGTATAGAACCGAAATACAATTAGGTTATGTATAAAGTGTGCAGGCCATCATATTAATTCTGCATTTAACTTATCGCGTCAGAATTTTTTGTCCTCTCGTTTAGAAACGTTTAAATAAAAGGTTAAAGAACTATCTTGTTATTTACATCCAAAACTAAAACTCAGTATGGTCATTTTGATCCACATCAGTTAAACTCTTCCTTTGCACTCCTTCATACGACGAGTAGAATATTCTAACTCGTCACTTTTACACAACATACATAGCACGCCTCCTGGACTAAAAAAAATGGCGGACGTATTAAATTTTCTTTAAACATGGCGTTGCTATAGCCCCACCGTACTCAACCTGCGGCCCGCTGAGCTTTTGTGAGTGGACCGGTCATGAAAGAGAGCAGAAATAATTACCACTTCTGGAAAATAGTGCCTGATCAATATAAGACTATAAAAAATGTGCTCAAATTTTACTTACGTTGTTCGCATCAACGTATTTATGTGGAAGGTCATACTCAAAAATGAAATATGCAAAGAACATATATAGAAACCGGCTTACTGATTCACACTTGGATGCCGTTTTACGAGTAGCATGCAGCAGTTACAAACCTGATTTAAATGAATTGACAGCCGAGCGGTCAAGGTGGCAGCCTACCGCTCTGGATCGAATCCGGTTGGGTCCCAGGAATTTTTCGGGGTGCGACCGAACCCAGGCCCACAACGGTGCCTGCTATGGGCCTTCTATAAGAGGCCCTCTTGGTGCCCACAGGGCGGAAAGAGTATTAAAAAAATTTAAATAAAATTGTGAAAAATGTTCGCAATATCAACAATCACACTAAATTTCTAGGGTGAGTGAAAAATTAAGTAATTTTTATTATAATCGTTATGTTGCGGCCCGCGTGTAATAGCTATCATGTGTATGTGCCTCGAGAGAAAAAAAAAAAGGTTGAGTATGGTGGCTAAAGCCACTATGTAGAATATTCTAGCTCGTTGACGTAAACAATTAGATTGTTCATCGATTGCTGTAATTTCATACGACTATAATCTTAGGAATAATGTAATGACTTCCTCTGCAGCAATTAACGGAATAATTTACTGAATCCCGTCCCCGACCCAAATCTACCTGAACTAAGCGCAGGGAACTAACAGAATCGGTATGAACAATCAAGGCCTATACAAAAACTACTGATTTTGCGAAGAACCGGAAAGTTCGTATACAGTGGTGCCAAGAGCACTGATTGGACATCTGAGGACTGGAGAAAAGTAGTGTGATCAGACGAATCACAGTACACATTATTCTGTACCGACAGAGGGTTTGGAGGGAGCCCCATGAAACAATGGATCCTGCTTGCCTCATTAACACGACTGAAGGTTTTCTGGGGGTGTTATGGTATGGGACATGTTCTGTTCAGACGGAACTGGTCCTCTGATATTCCTGGAAGGTCGGGTGACTTCCAACGACTACCTGAACATTGTTGCCGATCAAGTTCATCCTGCAATATTGCATTGTTTTCCCCCGCATGTGACGGCTCTTTCTTTGATGACAATATACTGTCCATCGCGCAAGAATTGTTCAGCAAGCATGAAGACGACTTTCGCCACCCACCCTGGACATTACACAGCCCACATCTTAACCCTATCAAGAATGTATGGTACAGCACATATTAGAATAACATATCAAGAATGTATGGTACAGCACATATTAGAATAACATATCCACCAGAAAAGTCCGCTCCGTCAAATCTACGTGAACTAAAGGAAACACTAGCGAATACCTGGTGTGCATTGGACTTAGAAGCACTTCGGCACCTTGTAGAATTCATACCAAATCGAGTAAATGATGTAATTCAAGCTAAAGATGGTACAGTACAATAAAATATTAAACTGCTGTTTCTAATTCATTGGCCAGTGAGTGTAGAATAGGCAGTATATATACATCGGCCCTACACAGTGTTTAGCCGGCAAAAAGAGGATAAGGGGAAGGAGGAGGGAGAGGAGATAGAGGGTACTGTAGCCATATGTACGCCGTTCAGAGGGATCCTACCTTTCTCTACTGTCTGTTTGATGTTGGCATGCAGTTTTTAGACTGCACGCCAACATCAGAGGGTACTGTATGGTAACAATTCTGGAGGGTGGTGCAAAACCCCTCATTCACAGCTTGAATCATACCATATCGACTGGCGTCCCGTTAACAGAAAAGTATCTTGTATTTTACAGAGTATATTGATCATATTACTTTTGGGATACACATGTGACCTTATATTAATATTAAACTAAAAAACTCAGTGTTAGTTGAAGTTTCATATTGAGGAAAGATTATATATAAAATATTAGCATTTAGGGATTCTGTACATGATGTGATGATCACTCTTTAATTCCATCTTTCTTAAAGGATAAATTAATATATCATATCTTTTGACAGTATTCGAATTTTGATATTCTACAAAAACATAAGATAATTTGAATAGAGATAGCAATAAATTTTAAAGTAATTTCACAGACAAATAAAAATAATGTTATTTTATTATGTTATTTTTATTGTACCGGATCTTATCATGTAAATGTCATAAAAGTTTCTTTCTGAAATTTGAAATAATATAAGTGCTTTTAAGCACACTTATGCTTTATTTTCACCTATCCATATTATTAAATTAATATTCTCCTTAGACTCAACTATATCAGCGGTCTTTCTTTTCTTTTTTCATGTTTCATCTGACTTACCAGACGAAACATTGTTATATAAGCTACCGACAGGTATTTAAAACTGTACGAAGATAAACTAATATTCAACTATTCAAATACTATATTGTCTGTAATAATAGCATCAAAACAATTATTAAATTTTCAAGTGAAGTATATGAATTATTCATTTTGTTTTTTATTTCAAAATTACTGTATTTCTATAGAGACGATTCTTGCATTGTAAGACTGTTTATTTCGGAATTTATAGTTTAGAATGTCGTAGGGCCGTTAGATTTCGAGTGGAATAATTTCTTACAGTAGTCGAGTGTCCGGGAGCTCAAATTCCAGGATTGTTAATATAGTTACATTTATTTTTACATAGTTGCTAGATATTTAGCAACAGATATACCACAAATTACACGCTTTATCTGACCCAGTTTGGAATGTAATAAGATGTCCTCGGCGCCAGGTAAGTATTACTCCATCAATCGGCACGAATTTTAGACCCGGAAAAAGATGGGTGGGCAAGATATACGATGGCGTAACGCTGGTGTTTGCAGAGAAGTGACGAAAATATAAACACGTCGAGGTCTTTGGTCCACGACTCAACCCAGGCTCCACTGTATTAAGGGCGAAAAAACACAAATTTCATTATTTGAATGATTTCATCAATTTCATTACAACACGTCTTTACAAACCCATCTCCGTAACATTCACAATTGAATCATCATCTAGTTTGTTCGTTGCATCCAATCATTTACATATCAAGCTTCGTTACCGTAAACGACACCGCCACATAACACCAATACTGCTTCCCGAAATCCAATCCCTAGGTTCTCGTCCTGGAAAGTGGAAACGTCACTCGATGTTTGAGTGGATTGCTTATATCCAGTGTACCAGAACCCCTTTAACCGCCATTCAAAAAACATCGAGTGAAGTGACGTTTCCACACTAGAGTTGTCTTAGACCCTGTACACACTAGGCGTTTTTCAACGCGCGTTTTGCGAGCGCTTTTAAACGCGCGTTTTGCGAGCGCTTATAAGAACCAAGAGTTCTATGTAGCCGTACACACTCAAAAGCCAAGCGCGCGTTAAACGCGCGTTTTGCGAGCGCTTATAGATTTTTGTTAAAACGCGCGTTTTGCGAGCGCTTTACGGGCGCTTTGAGATATATGTGCTGCCATGTTACCGTACATGCGATCGCGCGTTTTGCGGGCGTCAGCCGAGCGCTTTGAGATATATGTGCTGAAATGGAGAACGATCATTTCGATACTGATCTATTTATTGATGAAATCTAAAAGAGACCAACCATCGTCAAAGGATTTTATAGATATTTTAAAAGAATTAAAAAACTTGAATTTATTTTGTCTTAGTTTTGGATACAACGTCGCAAACATTTCATGCGTCAGTCTATCTCGTAATATTGGGTGCACCCAAAATTCTCTTTGCCTCCGCCGTCGTCTTTTATAGCGACGATAGTGGAGCCACACACAAGCAATCACTTCCACATCCATTTCCAAACCGAGCCAGTGCGCACGCTCCGCTAAACGCTCGTCAAACGCCGAGCTAACGCGCGTTAGCTCGGCGTTTTACGAGCGTTTAACGCGCGTTGAAAAACGCCTAATGTGTACAGGGCCTTAATCTTCTCTGTGGAACTTTGTCAACAGAGATGTAAGGGATATTTACAAAATGCTAAAACTTTCTAAAGATGATTTTATTGAAAAGCACGGATGCTGTGTTTAAACTGTTTCATAGGGATGAAGGAATCATCTAAATATAAGTAAATTATAACTCTACAATGAAGCAATTAAAAACTTTGAGACATAAAAATCTCTCAAATATATAAATTAATAAAATAATTACAATTTATTATATTATTACGTGACCATACTTTCTTAAGTGCCCTCCAGTAGACGAATGGATAAAACAACCGAACACCAGTAATTAGTTTGTCGTGGGTTTGAGCATGACCAACGGTAGATAGGCGCTAAGTGTAAATAGAAACTGATTTGCAGAAATTCAATAAATATTTTGGAGTGGGATGTACGACATTATCTAAGTTAAAGTATGTAAACCTAACTGCCTAGTTTCTTAACAATTGATCGAACGGCCTAAGAATGTATACCGAACAAACAAACATACTCATTTATATATAAATTTTATATAACGCATTTTAAAAATTTTCTTCCTCTACTGTACATAATTTAAAAACTTTTAAAATATTAATTGGTCACTCGATATGATAATCCTTTACGTAAGATAAGGATAAGAAGTACGAAGTAATCTAATAATCTTAATCTTTGTACTTATTTTTTGCCCGGGCTTACCTGCAAGTAAAAATATATTTTCGTACCTTCAAAAATTATTGTAAAAATTTTTCGCTCAAATAACAATATAATTGTCTTAGTTATGTTCGACTCTTTAAAGCAAACTTTCTAGTTATAGAATTATTAACAATGCTTGTAAAAGATATTTTAAGCTGAAAAAAATATGAGAGAATTTTTTTATATAATCAGAGATGCAAAACTACTAAGCTCATCCAGAAAGTAAGTACCGTTTGGGTACTAAAAAAGATTTGCAATTGTTTTTCATTTGTATTTTATTACAGAAAAATCTACCTACCTTATACATACAGTACTACTTTTCGACATATTCACCATGCGAATTAAGGCATGTCATATCTTGGCACTAATTGCAACATACCCGCTTCGTAGAATTCGGCCTGAATCAGTTCTGGACGTTTACCTTGATCTCATCATCACTTGAAAAGTGGTGGCCAGCAAGAAATTTTTTGAGAAGAGAAAACAAATGGAAGTCGGATGGAGCTAGGTCCGGACTATAAGGAGGGTGACAGAATTGTTCCCAGCGAAATGAATCAAACAGCGTCGTCGTTACGTGTGTAGTATGCGGTCGCGCGTTGTCATGCACGAACACAATGCCGGAAGTCAGTAGTCACGCCTTTTGTTCTGTATCGCGCGCCGTAACTTCTTCAATGTCTCACAGTAAGCTGTAGCGTTGATTTTTGTGCCTCGTTCCATCCAGTGCACTAACAAAATTTCTTGACAGTCCCAAAACACGGTGCACATGATTTTTCTTGGAGAGAGATGGCTTTGCTTTCTTGAATTTCGGGGAAACCAGTAGTCCGCCATTCCAGTGACTGTCGTTTCATTTCAGCTGTCTCGTAACAAATCCACGTTTCATCGTCTGTGACAATCTTTTCAAAAATCATTTCCTTCTGTCGCATAACGCTGCAAAAATTCCAAAGCTGCTCCCGTGCATTTCCGTTTTTGAACGTCCGTTAGTGTTTTCGGTACCTATCGCGCGCACAATTTTTGGTAGTGCAAATGTTCAGTCACAATTTCGTGTAATAAAGATCGTGAAATGTTTTTAAAAAGCACTGACAAATCAGAAATCGTGAATCGCCTATTGGAACGAACTTGTTCGTCGATGCAGTGCACCAATTCTTCGGAGATCAACGACGGGCGTCCACTGCACTCCTCGTAGTGGATATTTTCCCTTCCTTCGTTATACATCCTAACCCACTTTCGCACCATACCTTCACTCATCGTATTCTCTCCGTTATTTGACGATAAATTTCACAAGGTCGAACATTTATTGCATTTAAAAACTTGATAACGGCTCTTATTTCACAGCTGGCGTGACGATCGTTTTAAACATGATTACCAACAAACAATGACTTCAAACGTTAACGTAATCAAAACAAAATGGCTACGATTATTCGTTCTGGAGTTATAGAATGTAACTAAGCATGCGCTGTCAAATGCGCGGGAGATATGCGCAAACGGTACTTACTTTCTGGATCAGCTTAGTATTATTGTATTCCAGTGTAAAGATGAAATTCAATTAGGAAATCCGAACAACAACAATCATTCAATTAATTTTAATTGAAGCGGAGCGTTAGCAAACTTATTCAATGGCTTAGGCTACAAAATTGTGTTCAATGCATCAGGCTACAAAAATGGAAAAGGACAAAATTAAACTGTCCTTTTCCATTAATTGAGATGCGGAATCCAAAGATGCGATAAAAAAATGAGGGTCTATCACTCCGTTTTCGAGATTTAAGGTCATTTCACGAGTGCGCGAGACAAAGCGATGTCGCACGAATCGCGCGACTATCGTGCGATGTTTCACGGTCGCTAGCACGTCTTGTATGGACTTATAGAGTTCGTTCTCAAAATTTAACGGATTGATTTTGATAAAACTTTGCCATTTTCCATTAATTGAGACGAGGCATCCAGAAATGTAATGTGGGTCCATTTAAATGTAAAAAATACAGCAACGAATCGCTTAATTTTTCCGGCAACATTTAAAATTCTGGTGGCGCTATGTTACGTATTTCATTTAAAAACTAAGCTTTTTGCCATTTTATAATAATTAAAAATGTAATTTCGAAGGTAGGGATGGTTTTATAAAAAAATCTTAAATGCAAATAACGAGTAAAATCGTCATTACGTCAGACCTCACTCGAGATATGACACATGACTACCCTTTATTTCTCCACCTCGTCGACTTTTTCAGGAAGGTTTGTGTATTAATAAGATTAAACCACCAAAATTTAATAGCGTAAAATTTCAGAAATTTTCGAAAGCACAGGAGTTATTAAGCTTCAAAGAGGGTGAACAACAATATCGTACCACACACAATTAACATCCATACATATAAAAAAAATCTCTGAATATTTTTGCATTTCTCGACAAAAATCTTGGGGGGGGTCATTTTTTGATCGATCGAAAATACTTTCCCTGTTATTTATAACAGAGCCAGGAAAGTAAAAATAGGATTCCATGACTTCGTTTTCGATATCTATATCTATATCTATACTACTATATAAAGAGACAACGTATTTTTCGTTTGTGACCACTAACCGTGAAAACTACTGAACTAATCGTTACCAAATTTTAACTGTAGCATCTTTATGACCCCCGGAATGTTTACCACTAATCAAATCTGCAGATTTTTTGTTAAACATTCATATAAATTAAAAGATATCATCTAGGGTTAAGGCTTTTATGTCCAACAGATGGCGCTACGAGTATGACGCTCTAAGTTTGCTTTTCTGTGAGGATGAACTAAAGCAGATCATCTTCTATCTATATAAATAAAAATGTAATGTTCGTTTGTTCCTACCAATTCCTTTGAAATTTTCACACAATTCGAATACGCACGTGTTTTTATATAATATACATGTCGAAATTCCCCCCACTGGGGGGAGATGAACAGGATTAAGGGTTACGGTAAAGAACTCTGCTTCTATTTCTACTATTTTAGATGCGGTTTTTTGCGTTTTTGATTGCGTTTTAATAGGGTATGTCAACAGAATATATACTAAAAAGGGATTTTTCAATATTCCCCCCGTAGGGGAGAGAGACAGGATTAAGGCTTACCTTGAAGAACTTGGCTTCTATTATACTATTTTAGATGCGGGTTTTTGCGTTTTTCATTGCGTTTTAATAGGGTACGCCGAGAGAATGTACACTAAGAAGAAATTTTTCGAAAAATTTCCCCCCACACGGGGGAAGTGTTATACATTTATAATAGATACATTTTGAGCCACAACAACGCGTGGCGGGGTCTGCTAGTACAGTACAAAAGTATTACAGTGACAATGTCCTGCTACGAGCGCACCTAACGAAATTTAGGCTTAGGGGTAAAAAATAAAAACAGTATTAAGTGTGTCTATCGGAAAATAGGCGCGAAAAACAAACAAAAAACAAAATAGTCATCGATTGCTTTTGTTCTTGGATCGTTTCTCCGTACCTGGTCAGTGCAAGGATCGTGTCTCCCGTGGCCTGCAAATGCGAGGACAGCCTTTTTAGTGCTAGCTAGAACAAAGTTCGTCTGTACGCGTCCGTCAGGTACTGTATAAGAATCGCCTCTTCCTAACAGGAAGGAAAGAAGCGATCCCTGCCTAACAGGTGCAGGGATCGCTTCTTTCCTTCTGGCTCTGCTTCAATTCTTTCGCGATGCCACAAAGTCGCGCAGTGTCCTAGTTGGTTTAATAAAATCTCAGAGAGCATTCCAACTGTGGTGTGATAAGTCCTTAAAATTGACAACTGGATGCCAAGCAGTCAAGGTGGCAACCTACCACCGTGACTGCTCTTAGTGTCCACAGGGCAGAAAGAGGTCCTCTTAGTGCCCACAGGGCAGAAAGAGTTTAAACAAAAAAAAAAACCAAAAAAAAAGTCCTTAAAATTTATAGCAAATTACATATAGCTGTTTAGAATATTTGTTCAATTAGTCTGCTGATTTTAATTTTTGTAAATTAAAAATTTCAAAATTTCATTCATATTTTAGAAATATTTATTTTTAGAACTACATCTCAAACATTTTAAAATGTTGACAAACAATTAATACTATTCCATTTTATAATACAGTGTACCCTGGATAATCTGAACAATGAAGAAATGGAAACAAAAGGACTACAGATAATGTTTTAATCATTTAAATAATAATAATTCTATTCCTTCCTGAAATTTTTAACAAACTTTAATAAGTTCCAAGAGGTTATTGCTGTACTTAATACATAATATATATTTAAAAGTTTTTATATCATATTTGGCACACATTTTATATTAAAATGTATAGTACATATTAATATTACAAATTCATCATGTTTTTAAAAAATAATCTGCTATTACTTTTGCTTATGGCAAGAACAGGAACAAACTTCATTGTAATTAATGTAGGTTTAGATCAGTGAGAGTGCAAATGTAATTGTAAACATTTTCAATAGTATTAAACTTTTTGGAATGTTACCAGAGAAATATACATACAAACTGGATTACTTTAAAAATGCAGAAAAAATTTTCTATGAGTAAATTTTACAATCTTTGTTTTTAATTAATAAATTATAATGCAGAAAGTTTGTGCAATTAATAAAGTGATTAATATATATTTAGACAATTATTTAAATTAAAAAATTTTAATAATAATAATAATAATAATAATAATAATGGTGTTACAATAGAAATTATAATTTCTAAATAATGAATAAAACTTCAATTTGTTAAAATTAATAAACTTAAAAATCTGTTTTAATAGAGCTCACTAAAATACCCAGAGAATATTCATTGAAGTTCACTAAATTTATTAATTAACAACTTATATTATTCTAAAATCTTATATCTGAATATCTTTGGTTCTATTCTGATATTATGAAATAATTATTTTCTTAATCCTTCCAGCTTCATTAATTATCTGACATATTCAGATTTATTCAACTAAATGTGCAAAGTATGCAACCACTTTTTACAGAAACATATAGCAGCATTTAGAATGAAGACTTTAAAAAAATTAAGTATCTATAAAATCAACATCTTACAAGCATATAGTTTAATATTGGCAAGCATTTTTGGTCTAGCTGATCAAGAATATATACAGCACTTTTATATTCTGATCTAATATGAGTCTTGAAGATGGTCTAAATTACATTGAAAATGTTTTTCAATACTAAACTTATATGATGGTAATAAAGTCTGATTTTATATATATTTTGATCTTCAACTGGTAACTTTAAATACTTTTTAAAATAATGAAAAGTTTTCATTAAAATTACTGATTCATTCAAGAAATAAAAAAATAGATAAGCCAAATATTTACATAAAATTAAGAGGAAAATCATCATTATTATTATTTTTCAGGAAAGATTTCTTCATTTTCTTTAGTGTAAACATTTTCAGCAGAATGTCTCTCTAGTCCTTCCTAAAACTATTACTGGAATTGCTGTTGCTGTTGCTGATGCTGTTGATGCTGCTGATGATGGTTATGTAAATGGAGAAGAAAATTTAGAACATTTAGAAGGTAAACAGTAATTAATAAAATCAAGAAGAATATGATGATTTGCCCATGCATTACTATCAACTTATTCTGTATTTTGATAAAAGAAATATTCAATCCTAAAAGTATAAAAAGATTTGTTAGTGTATATAAAAAGTAAGTCACAAGAAAATATAGTTCTTAAATTAATTTGGAAAATGCAAATCTAAATTAATATGCACATTACTGCATTTACATCTCTGAAAGGATATATTAAGAATAATAAAACTTTGGAAATTAATTGAAATAACTTTTAGTTATTATTATGATTATTTGTTAATAAAGAATGAAATTTAATTTTAAAACTTAGAGTTAACAATTATTTATACATACAAATAAATGTTAATATTAAAGATTTCATATTTTAAGCAAGTAATGAAACTGGTATTTAAATAATTATAAGAATAGCAAAATTAATTGCAATACTACATAACAGATTTATAAGATAATTTTTTTGTTGATATGTATTGCATGGCTTTATTTCTATTCTAGTTTCTTCTCTAACATTTTTAAAGTTTCTTTACAATAGAGAAAATGATTCAATTACTTCCTTCTGTTGGAATGAATTTCAAGATAATATAAAAAAAAAAATTAATTGGGACAACTCAATCTAAATTATCAAATAAATAGAGGAAATCTAACAGAACAATAAATTTGATTTATAAACATAAATGTTTGAAAACTAAAATTTAAATGATCATTAAAAATTATCATTATCAGTAATGCATCTTCCAAGTGACACATTAATATGGTGTATATTAACTAAAAAAATTATATACATATAAACTGTAAATATATAAAATCAAACAAAAAAAATGTAACACAATAAATCTTGTGCAAGTGGAGTAATACAAATTTCAGTTTATTTTTGCATTGAATCCTTTAGAAATGGAAGGAAACAAAAGAAAATTAAAATGTCTAAAACAACTGATTAGTTTGTCTGTTTTCTTTTACAATCTTATTTAAATATCATCAACATTTCTGTGAGGTTCCAACTGCTGGTTCCAAATTTCCAAAATTTGTATTAATCATGTAAAATTTTAGAATTTCTAAAGCAAAAGGAAAACTAAAATGAAACTTATGTAAGAGAAATGTTCTGTTATGAAAACAAATGCAACGCAATGGTAAACAAGTGTTCCATATGTGACTCCTATATGTGTTAGGAATTAGAATAGTGTCAAACCAGAGAGAAAGAACTTTGGCACTAGAGCTTTTGAACAATAGATTGAAGTAAAGTAAAATGCAGAAGAAGAAAAGGAATTGGCTGCCAGAGGATATGTCAGATCATTAGAATTCTGAGGTGTCAAGAGAAAGGAAATACAGGTTAAATATGAGCTCATCAACATCTCCTGGTAAGAGTCAAAGGTGTTGGGTAGACTTGCCGAAACGGCCTTTTTTGTGACCTGAACTGATCTCAGTTTTCACCTGGAGACAGGGGAGAGACCAATCGGGAAGCAAGACAAGGAACGTTGGACCAATGGGAAAGGGAGATTGGGAGAGAAAAAACTAAAAATCCCAAATTTCAAGGTCGGGGACACACATCCTCCAGATTGTGTAAGTTACCTGGACCTTGTGTTGCTGTGTCTGTCTAAGTGAAATCGAAATCACTAAATTTCCTCTCCTACTTTGCCATCCTCCCTAACCATCAACTTGGAAGTTCAGCAAACCACCTGCCTAACATCACTATAATACTGCTTGGGACTGTTGTCATCTGTCTTCACCGTCCCCCAGAAAAGATCCTTAAACTGGACGACATATGCTTGGACTATTTACACCATTGCCCAAAAGGAATCTTTCTGTAAATTCTGTAAGCACCCTTTTGTCTTAATAAATGGGTTGATTGTAAAGGCATGAGTCAGTTTTGTCTCCATGACCACCACCCACATATGGAAAAGACCTTAGACAATTCCTGGTGCAGAGTTAATAGATTCCCCTAAAAGTTGGCAACCACAACTTTCTTCTGTATTCATGTGAGATTTTGTATTATGCCAATCATTGTTATAAAAAAGAAAAGAAAATTTTGTAGAATATTGAGTATTAAAAAACAAGCTCAATCCTCACAATACACTTGTTAGTTACATAACTATGCAAGTATATTGTGTATACTTGCAAAGTTCCAGTGAAAGTGAATCAGCCAAGCATATGAATTTTGTGCATTGAATTTCCATTTGACAGTACTACAGACCAGAAATGATGCATCATACTATATAATCAGTACACTACATATTTGCCCTCCAATACTTTGCATACAATCTCCTATGGCACATGACATAAAATACTATATAATAAAATTAATGCAGATCAACAAATTTGTTAAGGTAAAAGTTCTTGAAGCCCTGGAGGCAGAAAACATTGACTTTGTAATCAAAGATGACAATCAAATTAATGTTCTTAAGGTGTGCCCATCAAAAATTTTTGGGCTCATCTCAAGTCACTGATGTAAGAAAAAAGCTGGAGAGCTAAAAAAGTCAAGCAACTAATCACTAGGAGCCATTATTGTCTGAAGAAAGATTTGGATCATACATAATGCTTAGTGCTCTTGGTCAAGACAAGGATTGAGTAATGTGCTGTGAGGATATAATTGAAACTTTGTAAATAATTTATATTAAAACAGCTGTTTTGTTCTTTCAAATAGTATATCACTCATTTAAATTAATATTTCTTTTACATGGAAATTTAAATAAAGTTGTAACAAATTTCAGTGGATGCTTAATATATAAAATATTTGATTAGTTCCTGGAATTTTTCCTGGAATCTTTTGTGGCAAAAGTTCTAGATATTATTTACAGTACATGACTTCTAATTTACATATATACTAACAATTTTTCAATATTGCTTATGCTTATTATTATATTTGAGAACTATTTTTGTTATTATTATATAATTAATACCAAATATAATATTATGTAATAGAACAATTGATTTTATTTACTTATTATTATTATTATGTTGGGTTTAGTGGGTTATACTTGGTACGCACCAGTGGCTGTGTACTATGCCGGACCAGAGTCAAGGCATAGCAACCAAAACAAAACTAAAATTAAATAAGTATAGCAGTGTCTGTATTCAGGAATTTCCTAACAATACGGCATGTATTCAATATAGTGGCTTTCTGTAGTGTGATGTATGTATTTCTATTCAATTGTAATGTTCCCAGGCTTTTGTGTAGCGTGTGTGGTATCACACCTGTACAGGAGAAAACGACAGGTATAATAAGCACCCTATCCATCCTCCACAGATGCCTTATTTCCTGGGCGAGTTCTGTATACTTGCTAATTTTTTCAGTGCATGTGTTTTGTACATTGTGAGTGTTTGGAATGGCTATGTCTATAATGTATGTGATTTTATTGTGTTTGTCAATGAGTGTGATGTCTGGTCTGTTGTGGTAAATTGTTTTATCTGTGATTATGGCTCTGTCGTAGTACATTTTGTGCGTGTTGTTTTCCAATACTGTCTGTGGAATATACTTGTAGTATGGTTCGTGGATGTCTGCCAATTTGTGTTTCTTTGCAAGCTCTTGGTGTATTATATTTGCTACTTGATTGTGTCTATGTAAGTAATCTGTCTGTGCCAAGAGCTTGCAACCAGAAGTGATGTGTTGTATAGTTTCTGGCATGATGTGACATTTTCTGCATGTGTCATTTGTGAGTGTTGTATCTTTGAGTATGTGTTTTCTGTAGTTTTTAGTATTTATGACCTGATCCTGTATGGCAATCATGAATCCTTCCGTCTCCCCAAAGAGGCATCCCCGATCTAACCAGCTGTTTGACGCAGTTTTGTCAACAAAATCCTGGGCCAGGTCGTAAGGATGCCTGCCATGGAGAGCCTTTTGAGCCCATGATTGCTTAATGTTGTCTATGCTTTTTATATGTTGTGTCATGTCTGTATGTTGTGAGTGTAAGTTTAATGGTGTGTTATTTGAGTCTGCTAGAGTTACTGCTTTATGTAACTGTGATGTTTCTTGTTTCTTGTAGAAAAACTCTCGCAGTGACTGTATTTGTTTGTAGTGAAGGTTAACTATGTCAATCAGGCCACGTCCGCCTTCTTTACGTGGAAGGGTTAATCTTTCTGTGGCGGATTTAGGATGATGTTGTTTATGCTTAGTAAGTGTTGTTCTTGTTTTCCTTTGGAGTTGCTCGAGATCTGTGTGAGTCCAATGTATAACTCCAAAAGAGTATGTGAGTACTGGGATGACATATGTGTTTATTGCTTTAACTGTGTGTTTTGCATTTAACTGTGTTTTGATAATGGTATTTAACCTACTTTGGTATTCTTTAATTAATCTTTGCTTTATTTGTGTATGTTCTGTTAGTTTGGCCTGTTGGAATCTTAAATACTCGTAGAACTCGCCCTCTTCCATGGATTCAATAATGTCTCCATTTCCAAGTGCAAAATCTTCTTTCTTCAGGATTCCTTTTTCTATGTGAAGTTTTTTGCATTTGTCTAAGCCAAACTCCATTTGTATGTCTTTGGTGCATGAATGTGTGATTTGTAGGAGTTGATGTAGTTGTTTCTGTGTGGATGCATAAAGTTTTATGTTGTCCATGTACATGAGATGTGACAGTGTAAACTGTGTTTATTATTATTACTATTATTATTATTATTATATGTACATAGAACTAATAATTGTTTTATTTTTTTTATTTATATCACGTTTAAAAATTTTTGGATTTTACTATTCAAATATTGTAGTTAGTTTAAAAATTGAAAAACTAGTTTAAAAAAATATTAACATTAGATCTAATCAGAGATACCTCTTACATTTATTAATTATATTAATTTATGTATAAGCAAATTCCAATTCCTTCTTGCATTCTAATGACATTTCCATTATCCAGCCTTTCTACTATATCTGCAAAATCAAAAACAATTCTAAATTTTAAAATCTCAATAAATTAACTGTTATTATATTGTTATTAAATTAACTAATATAAACTAAACTAGACTCTCTTCCAAGTCTTAATTATTACAAACAATAACAGTTTTAATTTATAGATTAATGTAATCATTAATAGCCAATCAACAAACTAATTATATTTTTTGGCTATAAAAAATATGATGTATTACAATAAATTGGTTTTTATAACAGATTGGAATCGCACCTAAAACTGCAGACATTTTGTAAAATAAATATATAAGATGTAAGCTGGATAAATATTAAATTAATATTAGATAAATTTGTTTATAGAAAAAATGCACTGATTTAAGTACAGTGATATCTCAGTTTTCATCGATAATTGGTCTGAAAACAATCGGCAAAATCCGAAAACCAAGGCAATTATTTCCATATGAATTAATATAAATCCAATTAACTCATTCTAGACACTCCAAAATAATACCAAAAACACATTTTATAAAGAATAAATATTGTGTTTAATAATCAAAACAATAAGAAATTAGTCTTTTATATTCATTTTATATTAATGTAAAGAGTAAATGAACATTTAACATAACATTTGAAAGAATGTTGGCTCTGTTTGTTAAGTTATGGCAACACAACACTTGGGCTTTCCAGGAGGTCTTTTAACCACTCTGCAGTGATCAACGGATATACCCATCAAGGGTGATCACATGGCATTGGAGAACGACATTGATATCCACAAAAAACTTTTAGGCAAAAATTTCCGTGAAAAAAATTCACATAAAAGGAATTATGTGACAATAAAAATATTTTTTCTTCACTAGATGTAACTGTTTAAAAAAACTTTTTCCAAATGGAAACAAGAAAAACGCCTGGGAAAATTCTTTAAAAATTTTCCACGTTTATTCTCCACTACATTGTGATAGTGCTGTATCTGACTAACCCTCTCTACAAAGGTTAAGAGTAGCTGGCCCCTTCAGGCATTACAGACTTGGAGAAAACCCAGCAAACTCCACATGGCCAGCCCTTCCTGAGGCATGAACCCACGACCAAACTCCCAGTGTTCAGGGAATGGAACGCTTGGTCACTGGTGCCCGGCTGGCTCTGGGCTCTGGCTTTAATCCCATGATGGAGCTAAAAGGAAAAGAAAGCAATGGTATTGTTTGGCTAGATGTGCAGGGTAATGCTCACACAATGAGAAACAACACCACACTCAGCAGGAAAATGCATACGTTGCCCTATGTATTCCCAAAATTATCAGGAAGTCACAGGATTTTTTCGCAAAAAAATCGACAAAAACTGAAGTAAATGAAAACCAAGGTATTACTGTATTTGCAAAACACAAAATTAACACACATTCTAGCAAAGTGAAGAATAAAAGTTATAAATTATTGATGATGTATAAAAAGCAAATTTACCATACAATTCAATAACTTGTTAAATTTTTAGGAAAAAAACTATGACTTTAATTACATCAGCTAAGACAAGACCATCCCAAATCTTATCTTTTCATTTAATTATTCATTTAATGAAGAAAAAATTTCTAATCTAAAAGTTGATATACAATGAATTGCCTTTAGACTTAAATGAAGAAATGAATAAATTAATTTCTTTCACATAAAATTTGCAAAGTATTGCAACTGCCTGAAGCAAGCATGAGAATGGTACTTGTGCAGTTGTATTCTTATAAAATATTGTGCCAAATTTATTTTTGTTTCAAAATATTTTAATGGTTCAGATTATGTATAATAATAATTATAAATTACTAATGAATTTTCCCTAAAGGGAGATGTTAGGTGCCATCTCGTAATAAATTTAATAATTAAAAATTTAATTAAATAATTTTAGATTAAACTGGAAGAAAATACAGCAAATTGAAGGTGTGTTATTGCAACATATCTGGTGTTGTTAAGATGTTTATATCAGATTATGTATTGTATGAAATCATCAACACAGTGAAATATGAAAATAGCAGAAAAAAAAAGTACATCAATAAAACAAATTTTCATCTTAATTGACTAATTTATCATTGATAAAAATTTCAGCTGATTGAAGGCACAAATACAAGTTCACACACAATATGTCAAATAAGGGACTTTTAACTATTTGAAGGTTTTACTTAAAGCATTTATGTCACTGCCTATCTATTGAAGTACTCCTATATACAGGTGTCATTTTTTTTGAATTTTTTAAAAATAATAATAANTAAATTAAAAATTTCAAAATTTCATTCATATTTTAGAAATATTTATTTTTAGAACTACATCTCAAACATTTTAAAATGTTGACAAACAATTAATACTATTCCATTTTATAATACAGTGTACCCTGGATAATCTGAACAATGAAGAAATGGAAACAAAAGGACTACAGATAATGTTTTAATCATTTAAATAATAATAATTCTATTCCTTCCTGAAATTTTTAACAAACTTTAATAAGTTCCAAGAGGTTATTGCTGTACTTAATACATAATATATATTTAAAAGTTTTTATATCATATTTGGCACACATTTTATATTAAAATGTATAGTACATATTAATATTACAAATTCATCATGTTTTTAAAAAATAATCTGCTATTACTTTTGCTTATGGCAAGAACAGGAACAAACTTCATTGTGATTAATGTAGGTTTAGATCAGTGAGAGTGCAAATGTAATTGTAAACATTTTCAATAGTATTAAACTTTTTGGAATGTTACCAGAGAAATATACATACAAACTGGATTACTTTAAAAATGCAGAAAAAATTTTCTATGAGTAAATTTTACAATCTTTGTTTTTAATTAATAAATTATAGTTATTCCTACTTTNTTGAAGGTTTTACTTAAAGCATTTATGTCACTGCCTATCTATTGAAGTACTCCTATATACAGGTGTCATTTTTTTTGAATTTTTTAAAAATAATAATAAGCATAATTACTTAAATCCAGTAAATATTTTATCATAATATTAATTTTTTGTCAGACAGATACTGTTAACGCATTACAATAACAAAAGTTTTATTATTATTGCATTACATTAAGGAAAAATAAAAAGTAAGTTATTAATTGATCAGTTTTTACACAAATGTATCAAAAGTAGTTTAAATAAATCTGGGCAACACAGATAATACATAACACTCAAAAAAAATTCATAACAATACCCATACACAGGATCGCTTCAAATAACTTTGCCTAAAAACGGCACCAATGTACTTATATTTCTATAAACTTTGCAATGCTTTTTAATATCCCCTCCAATTTGACGCCCGAGAGAGTCGCCTCTCCGTCTCCTCTATCAGTACAACTCCGCTCATACATAAAAACAGTAAACCTATATCATAAACTTTCCTGAAATATAATAAAAACTGATAGAAGCTATTACAAAAATACAATGGAAAATGATTCAGAATAGATTCCTAAGAATTTCCATTAAGAAAGAATTGTCAGTTTAATCTTTATCTGACATTTTTTCTTAATAGTGAGGTTGTGGCTGAAGTTTTCAACTCTACGTAAACGTAAACATCAAATGTCGAATGCTGCTATTTTGTAAGCGGTGCTCAACATTCACATTTTAGAGATGAAAACTTCGGCCACAACCTCGCTAATGGAAATTTGAGTTTTTCTTTCTTTAAGGACTTGATTGTAAAAAAAAAATGTTCTCTATACTTTTGTATTTAGTATTTTCTTCTTTTTTAAAATTCAATTTCTACAAATTATATGAATTAAATCTCTGAACAAATTCTGTTAATGTATTTTACTAAATTGCACGAATCTGATTTCTTTTTGTTAATTGTAACAGTCTTATGAAGGTTTTGAAGAGAAATGATTTTATATAATAAAATAAATCATTGTAAATTAAAGAAAACCTGGAATTTTTCTTGCATATTAATTAAGTGAATATTTGATTAAAACTTTAAAAATGAAAATAATAATAATTTTACTAAAAAATTAAGTACAAAATNATCTAAATTAATATGCACATTACTGCATTTACATCTCTGAAAGGATATATTAAGAATAATAAAACTTTGGAAATTAATTGAAATAACTTTTAGTTATTATTATGATTATTTGTTAATAAAGAATGAAATTTAATTTTAAAACTTAGAGTTAACAATTATTTATACATACAAATAAATGTTAATATTAAAGATTTCATATTTTAAGCAAGTAATGAAACTGGTATTTAAATAATTATAAGAATAGCAAAATTAATTGCAATACTACATAACAGATTTATAAGATAATTTTTTTGTTGATATGTATTGCATGGCTTTATTTCTATTCTAGTTTCTTCTCTAACATTTTTAAAGTTTCTTTACAATAGAGAAAATGATTCAATTACTTCCTTCTGTTGGAATGAATTTCAAGATAATATAAAAAAAAAAATTAATTGGGACAACTCAATCTAAATTATCAAATAAATAGAGGAAATCTAACAGAACAATAAATTTGATTTATAAACATAAATGTTTGAAAACTAAAATTTAAATGATCATTAAAAATTATCATTATCAGTAATGCATCTTTCAAGTGACACATTAATATGGTGTATATTAACTAAAAAAATTATATACATATAAACTGTAAATATATAAAATCAAACAAAAAAAATGTAACACAATAAATCTTGTGCAAGTGGAGTAATACAAATTTCAGTTTATTTTTGCATTGAATCCTTTAGAAATGGAAGGAAACAAAAGAAAATTAAAATGTCTAAAACAACTGATTAGTTTGTCTGTTTTCTTTTACAATCTTATTTAAATATCATCAACATTTCTGTGAGGTTCCAACTGCTGGTTCCAAATTTCCAAAATTTGTATTAATCATGTAAAATTTTAGAATTTCTAAAGCAAAAGGAAAACTAAAATGAAACTTATGTAAGAGAAATGTTCTGTTATGAAAACAAATGCAACGCAATGGTAAACAAGTGTTCCATATGTGACTCCTATATGTGTTAGGAATTAGAATAGTGTCAAACCAGAGAGAAAGAACTTTGGCACTAGAGCTTTTGAACAATAGATTGAAGTAAAGTAAAATGGAGAAGAAGAAAAGGAATTGGCTGCCAGAGGATATGTCAGATCATTAGAATTCTGAGGTGTCAAGAGAAAGGAAATACAGGTTAAATATGAGCTCATCAACATCTCCTGGTAAGAGTCAAAGGTGTTGGGTAGACTTGCCGAAACGGCCTTTTTTGTGACCTGAACTGATCTCAGTTTTCACCTGGAGACAGGGGAGAGACCAATCGGGAAGCAAGACAAGGAACGTTGGACCAATGGGAAAGGGAGATTGGGAGAGAAAAAACTAAAAATCCCAAATTTCAAGGTCGGGGACACACATCCTCCAGATTGTGTAAGTTACCTGGACCTTGTGTTGCTGTGTCTGTCTAAGTGAAATCGAAATCACTAAATTTCCTCTCCTACTTTGCCATCCTCCCTAACCATCAACTTGGAAGTTCAGCAAACCACCTGCCTAACATCACTATAATACTGCTTGGGACTGTTGTCATCTGTCTTCACCGTCCCCCAGAAAAGATCCTTAAACTGGACGACATATGCTTGGACTATTTACACCATTGCCCAAAAGGAATCTTTCTGTAAATTCTGTAAGCACCCTTTTGTCTTAATAAATGGGTTGATTGTAAAGGCATGAGTCAGTTTTGTCTCCATGACCACCACCCACATATGGAAAAGACCTTAGACAATTCCTGGTGCAGAGTTAATAGATTCC
Organism: Centruroides sculpturatus; assembly: GCF_000671375.1. Taxonomy (NCBI): domain Eukaryota; kingdom Metazoa; phylum Arthropoda; class Arachnida; order Scorpiones; family Buthidae; genus Centruroides; species Centruroides sculpturatus. The sequence goes on along the minus strand of NW_019384431.1, from coordinate 781,420 downwards.
CCTAAAAGTTGGCAACCACAACTTTCTTCTGTATTCATGTGAGATTTTGTATTATGCCAATCATTGTTATAAAAAAGAAAAGAAAATTTTGTAGAATATTGAGTATTAAAAAACAAGCTCAATCCTCACAATACACTTGTTAGTTACATAACTATGCAAGTATATTGTGTATACTTGCAAAGTTCCAGTGAAAGTGAATCAGCCAAGCATATGAATTTTGTGCATTGAATTTCCATTTGACAGTACTACAGACCAGAAATGATGCATCATACTATATAATCAGTACACTACATATTTGCCCTCCAATACTTTGCATACAATCTCCTATGGCACATGACATAAAATACTATATAATAAAATTAATGCAGATCAACAAATTTGTTAAGGTGAAAGTTCTTGAAGCCCTGGAGGCAGAAAACATTGACTTTGTAATCAAAGATGACAATCAAATTAATGTTCTTAAGGTGTGCCCATCAAAAATTTTTGGGCTCATCTCAAGTCACTGATGTAAGAAAAAAGCTGGAGAGCTAAAAAAGTCAAGCAACTAATCACTAGGAGCCATTATTGTCTGAAGAAAGATTTGGATCATACATAATGCTTAGTGCTCTTGGTCAAGACAAGGATTGAGTAATGTGCTGTGAGGATATAATTGAAACTTTGTAAATAATTTATATTAAAACAGCTGTTTTGTTCTTTCAAATAGTATATCACTCATTTAAATTAATATTTCTTTTACATGGAAATTTAAATAAAGTTGTAACAAATTTCAGTGGATGCTTAATATATAAAATATTTGATTAGTTCCTGGAATTTTTCCTGGAATCTTTTGTGGCAAAAGTTCTAGATATTATTTACAGTACATGACTTCTAATTTACATATATACTAACAATTTTTCAATATTGCTTATGCTTATTATTATATTTGAGAACTATTTTTGTTATTATTATATAATTAATACTAAAATCTTATAAATATCTGAATATCTTTGGTTCTATTCTGATATTATGAAATAATTATTTTCTTAATCCTTCCAGCTTCATTAATTATCTGACATATTCAGATTTATTCAACTAAATGTGCAAAGTATGCAACCACTTTTTACAGAAACATATAGCAGCATTTAGAATGAAGACTTTAAAAAAATTAAATATCTATAAAATCAACATCTTACAAGCATATAGTTTAATATTGGCAAGCATTTTTGGTCTAGCTGATCAAGAATATATACAGCACTTTTATATTCTGATCTAATATGAGTCTTGAAGATGGTCTAAATTACATTGAAAATGTTTTTCAATACTAAACTTATATGATGGTAATAAAGTCTGATTTTATATATATTTTGATCTTCAACTGGTAACTTTAAATACTTTTTAAAATAATGAAAAGTTTTCATTAAAATTACTGATTCATTCAAGAAATAAAAAAATAGATAAGCCAAATATTTACATAAAATTAAGAGGAAAATCATCATTATTATTATTTTTCAGGAAAGATTTCTTCATTTTCTTTAGTGTAAACATTTTCAGCAGAATGTCTCTCTAGTCCTTCCTAAAACTATTACTGGAATTGCTGTTGCTGTTGCTGATGCTGTTGATGCTGCTGATGATGGTTATGTAAATGGAGAAGAAAATTTAGAACATTTAGAAGGTAAACAGTAATTAATAAAATCAAGAAGAATATGATGATTTGCCCATGCATTACTATCAACTTATTCTGTATTTTGATAAAAGAAATATTCAATCCTAAAAGTATAAAAAGATTTGTTAGTGTATATAAAAAGTAAGTCACAAGAAAATATAGTTCTTAAATTAATTTGGAAAATGCAAATCTAAATTAATATGCACATTACTGCATTTACATCTCTGAAAGGATATATTAAGAATAATAAAACTTTGGAAATTAATTGAAATAACTTTTAGTTATTATTATGATTATTTGTTAATAAAGAATGAAATTTAATTTTAAAACTTAGAGTTAACAATTATTTATACATACAAATAAATGTTAATATTAAAGATTTCATATTTTAAGCAAGTAATGAAACTGGTATTTAAATAATTATAAGAATAGCAAAATTAATTGCAATACTACATAACAGATTTATAAGATAATTTTTTTGTTGATATGTATTGCATGGCTTTATTTCTATTCTAGTTTCTTCTCTAACATTTTTAAAGTTTCTTTACAATAGAGAAAATGATTCAATTACTTCCTTCTGTTGGAATGAATTTCAAGATAATATAAAAAAAAAAATTAATTGGGACAACTCAATCTAAATTATCAAATAAATAGAGGAAATCTAACAGAACAATAAATTTGATTTATAAACATAAATGTTTGAAAACTAAAATTTAAATGATCATTAAAAATTATCATTATCAGTAATGCATCTTCCAAGTGACACATTAATATGGTGTATATTAACTAAAAAAATTATATACATATAAACTGTAAATATATAAAATCAAACANTGTGTGTTTTGCATTTAACTGTGTTTTGATAATGGTATTTAACCTACTTTGGTATTCTTTAATTAATCTTTGCTTTATTTGTGTATGTTCTGTTAGTTTGGCCTGTTGGAATCTTAAATACTCGTAGAACTCGCCCTCTTCCATGGATTCAATAATGTCTCCATTTCCAAGTGCAAAATCTTCTTTCTTCAGGATTCCTTTTTCTATGTGAAGTTTTTTGCATTTGTCTAAGCCAAACTCCATTTGTATGTCTTTGGTGCATGAATGTGTGATTTGTAGGAGTTGATGTAGTTGTTTCTGTGTGGATGCATAAAGTTTTATGTTGTCCATGTACATGAGATGTGACAGTGTAAACTGTGTTTATTATTATTACTATTATTATTATTATTATATGTACATAGAACTAATAATTGTTTTATTTTTTTTATTTATATCACGTTTAAAAATTTTTGGATTTTACTATTCAAATATTGTAGTTAGTTTAAAAATTGAAAAACTAGTTTAAAAAAATATTAACATTAGATCTAATCAGAGATACCTCTTACATTTATTAATTATATTAATTTATGTATAAGCAAATTCCAATTCCTTCTTGCATTCTAATGACATTTCCATTATCCAGCCTTTCTACTATATCTGCAAAATCAAAAACAATTCTAAATTTTAAAATCTCAATAAATTAACTGTTATTATATTGTTATTAAATTAACTAATATAAACTAAACTAGACTCTCTTCCAAGTCTTAATTATTACAAACAATAACAGTTTTAATTTATAGATTAATGTAATCATTAATAGCCAATCAACAAACTAATTATATTTTTTGGCTATAAAAAATATGATGTATTACAATAAATTGGTTTTTATAACAGATTGGAATCGCACCTAAAACTGCAGACATTTTGTAAAATAAATATATAAGATGTAAGCTGGATAAATATTAAATTAATATTAGATAAATTTGTTTATAGAAAAAATGCACTGATTTAAGTACAGTGATATCTCAGTTTTCATCGATAATTGGTCTGAAAACAATCGGCAAAATCCGAAAACCAAGGCAATTATTTCCATATGAATTAATATAAATCCAATTAACTCATTCTAGACACTCCAAAATAATACCAAAAACACATTTTATAAAGAATAAATATTGTGTTTAATAATCAAAACAATAAGAAATTAGTCTTTTATATTCATTTTATATTAATGTAAAGAGTAAATGAACATTTAACATAACATTTGAAAGAATGTTGGCTCTGTTTGTTAAGTTATGGCAACACAACACTTGGGCTTTCCAGGAGGTCTTTTAACCACTCTGCAGTGATCAACGGATATACCCATCAAGGGTGATCACATGGCATTGGAGAACGACATTGATATCCACAAAAAACTTTTAGGCAAAAATTTCCGTGAAAAAAATTCACATAAAAGGAATTATGTGACAATAAAAATATTTTTTCTTCACTAGATGTAACTGTTTAAAAAAACTTTTTCCAAATGGAAACAAGAAAAACGCCTGGGAAAATTCTTTAAAAATTTTCCACGTTTATTCTCCACTACATTGTGATAGTGCTGTATCTGACTAACCCTCTCTACAAAGGTTAAGAGTAGCTGGCCCCTTCAGGCATTACAGACTTGGAGAAAACCCAGCAAACTCCACATGGCCAGCCCTTCCTGAGGCATGAACCCACGACCAAACTCCCAGTGTTCAGGGAATGGAACGCTTGGTCACTGGTGCCCGGCTGGCTCTGGGCTCTGGCTTTAATCCCATGATGGAGCTAAAAGGAAAAGAAAGCAATGGTATTGTTTGACTAGATGTGCAGGGTAATGCTCACACAATGAGAAACAACACCACACTCAGCAGGAAAATGCATACGTTGCCCTATGTATTCCCAAAATTATCAGGAAGTCACAGGATTTTTTCGCAAAAAAATCGACAAAAACTGAAGTAAATGAAAACCAAGGTATTACTGTATTTGCAAAACACAAAATTAACACACATTCTAGCAAAGTGAAGAATAAAAGTTATAAATTATTGATGATGTATAAAAAGCAAATTTACCATACAATTCAATAACTTGTTAAATTTTTAGGAAAAAAACTATGACTTTAATTACATCAGCTAAGACAAGACCATCCCAAATCTTATCTTTTCATTTAATTATTCATTTAATGAAGAAAAAATTTCTAATCTAAAAGTTGATATACAATGAATTGCCTTTAGACTTAAATGAAGAAATGAATAAATTAATTTCTTTCACATAAAATTTGCAAAGTATTGCAACTGCCTGAAGCAAGCATGAGAATGGTACTTGTGCAGTTGTATTCTTATAAAATATTGTGCCAAATTTATTTTTGTTTCAAAATATTTTAATGGTTCAGATTATGTATAATAATAATTATAAATTACTAATGAATTTTCCCTAAAGGGAGATGTTAGGTGCCATCTCGTAATAAATTTAATAATTAAAAATTTAATTAAATAATTTTAGATTAAACTGGAAGAAAATACAGCAAATTGAAGGTGTGTTATTGCAACATATCTGGTGTTGTTAAGATGTTTATATCAGATTATGTATTGTATGAAATCATCAACACAGTGAAATATGAAAATAGCAGAAAAAAAAAGTACATCAATAAAACAAATTTTCATCTTAATTGACTAATTTATCATTGATAAAAATTTCAGCTGATTGAAGGCACAAATACAAGTTCACACACAATATGTCAAATAAGGGACTTTTAACTATTTGAAGGTTTTACTTAAAGCATTTATGTCACTGCCTATCTATTGAAGTACTCCTATATACAGGTGTCATTTTTTTTGAATTTTTTAAAAATAATAATAAGCATAATTACTTAAATCCAGTAAATATTTTATCATAATATTAATTTTTTGTCAGACAGATACTGTTAACGCATTACAATAACAAAAGTTTTATTATTATTGCATTACATTAAGGAAAAATAAAAAGTAAGTTATTAATTGATCAGTTTTTACACAAATGTATCAAAAGTAGTTTAAATAAATCTGGGCAACACAGATAATACATAACACTCAAAAAAAGTTCATAACAATACCCATACACAGGATCGCTTCAAATAACTTTGCCTAAAAACGGCACCAATGTACTTATATTTCTATAAACTTTGCAATGCTTTTTAATATCCCCTCCAATTTGACGCCCGAGAGAGTCGCCTCTCCGTCTCCTCTATCAGTACAACTCCGCTCATACATAAAAACAGTAAACCTATATCATAAACTTTCCTGAAATATAATAAAAACTGATAGAAGCTATTACAAAAATACAATGGAAAATGATTCAGAATAGATTCCTAAGAATTTCCATTAAGAAAGAATTGTCAGTTTAATCTTTATCTGACATTTTTTCTTAATAGTGAGGTTGTGGCTGAAGTTTTCAACTCTACGTAAACGTAAACATCAAATGTCGAATGCTGCTATTTGTAAGCGGTGCTCAACATTCACATTTTAGAGATGAAAACTTCGGCCACAACCTCGCTAATGGAAATTTGAGTTTTTCTTTCTTTAAGGACTTGATTGTAAAAAAAAAATGTTCTCTATACTTTTGTATTTAGTATTTTCTTCTTTTTTAAAATTCAATTTCTACAAATTATATGAATTAAATCTCTGAACAAATTCTGTTAATGTATTTTACTAAATTGCACGAATCTGATTTCTTTTTGTTAATTGTAACAGTCTTATGAAGGTTTTGAAGAGAAATGATTTTATATAATAAAATAAATCATTGTAAATTAAAGAAAACCTGGAATTTTTCTTGCATATTAATTAAGTGAATATTTGATTAAAACTTTAAAAATGAAAATAATAATAATTTTACTAAAAAATTAAGTACAAAATTAAATATTGAAATGTTATTTGTTAGATGGATAAATGAAAATTTCAATTTATATCGAGATTAACGATTTATATTTACTTTTGCAAAACTTTATTGAAACCTACCGGGCATTCTGCACAGACGAATTTACTGTCAATGCAGACGATTTGCATTAGCGCCCTCTTACGCGTAAAAGTCTTTTCTCAGTATTCTTATTTTTTTAAGTTATAATTTCGGAAAACCATAACTGATAATTTGCTTATCCTCCTCATTTTTCAGTTCCTTAGAAAGAAGAAAAAGTTATTAATTTTGAAATAATAGATGAAAGAATTAATCATACGGCCGGATGGACGAGCGGTCAAGGTGACAGTCTACTACCGTTTTGGGGATCGGGGATCGAATTCCATCCGGATACGTCGGGACCATAATGGGCTCGCTAAAAAAAGGCCCTCTTATTGTCCACAAGACGGAAAGAATTTAAAAAAGGATTTTTTTACTCTTTCCGCTATGTGGGCACTAAGAGGGCTCTTAAAGCAGTGAGGGACGGGGTCCGACATATCCAAACAGACCACCTCCCGAAAGGTTTTTGGGGATTCTTTGGCCCGTCCGGATTCCAGAGAGCGGTAGGCTTCCACCTTGACCGCTCGGCCATCCGACCTTAAAAAAAAAAGGGGGATTAAATCATTTCTTTAATAAAAGAAAAAAATGTTTAGTAAGTTAGATATCTATAATATTTTTTAAAAAATTTAATTGTAATATAATACTTTTTAAATATAATTACATGATATAATCCGAAATTATTTAAATAATATATATAGCGGCCGAATGGCCGAACGGTCAAGGTGGCAGCCTACCGCTCTAGGGGACCCGGGCTCGAATTTAAACGGGTGGAAAAATCCCCAGGAGTTTTTTCGGGGATGGTCCGTTCGGATATGTCGGGTCCCGCCCCTCTCCACCCGACAGTCCCATTGTGGGCCTGGCCGAACCCATAATGGGCTTGCATAAAAGAGGCCCTCTTAGTGCCCACAGGGAGGAAGAAGTTTTGAAAAATATAGATTTGTTAACATTAAAAAAATTTCACAAAATAGACACTTTCAAATTGTAAAAATGAAATATAATAACTTAATGTGATAACCAGGATGTAAGCTAAGTGTAGAGGAAATTCTAGATAAATAAATAAATATTAATTACTTTGTTAATATTAAAAGTAGTCTTTAATTCTGTTTGTGACTTTAAAAAATCTTAACTTTATCAGACTGTTCCTATTTAATAACCTTAATCCTGTCTTAATATCATGTGTCTTTATTTATAATTCTGAAAATTATTTAGATCGGATAAAATTAAGACTAATATATTAGATTAAACTGTAATTTATACTACAAATTTTCGTAGAGATAAAGTTCTTATCGTATAGATTCTTTGATTAGATTTTTAGATATTCGTTTAATGAGATTAATAGTAACCGCTCCGCTTTGGTACAATGGATGTACGACACTAAATTTAATGTTTATTGAAACAATTCTTTAATATACGAATTAAGAGAATATTGCCATTTCTGTCTGCTAATATAGACTTATATTTATATTTTTTTCTAAATATATTAACAAGTAATGTCCGGATGTCGGACACCGTCCCTCAACACCCGGCCGAACCCATAATGGGCTTCGTAAAAGAAGCCCTCTTAGTGCCCATAGGGCGGAAAGAGTTTAAAAAAGCACCAGTTAAGATTGGCAGCCAGATGGTCATATTTAATACATCCGTTGCAATCCATGATGGACATATTGGATTATAAAATAATAATAATATATAAATATGAATAAATGTTATTATTGACATTGATACTTAAAATAAATGATAATATAAATTATAATTAAGTATTTGTTAATAACCAAGCGAACGCTTTTGGACGAGACATCCTTTGAAAATGAAAGACATAATGCATCCTAATGGAGTAAAAATTAATATAAGACTCGGTCTTATTTTCGGGAAAACACGGTACTACACATAAACTGTCTCCCGTGTACTTTAAGAGCATACAAGCACTGTATATTGTATAACCAAATTAGAAATCGTTAGCCCGAACTTCAAACTGCAGGATAATTTTTAGGCTACGATTCGGAATAGGCTTCCAAGAGAGTGTTGAAATCCCGTTTTGGGTTAATTTCTTTTTCCAGAATTTTCTAAATTGAATTAAGTTCAAACTTAATTTCTAATTGTTAACTTTTATACAAGAACGGGATTTAACACATCTATAACAAATTTGGGTGATTAATTTATTAAAAATTATTCTCAATGTAGAACTGAGAAATAATCTGACACTTTAGTATTAAGTTTTCTTGCAGATAATAAATAAATAGTAAACTGATTAGAATGGTGACGGAGTCGAAAAATGGGCCAACAAATAGCCGAATGAATAAAACTAAATATTACTCGTGGGTTCGCGCCTAACCAACAGGAGGGTCGCGTGGAGATTTCTGTTTCTTCACATGTTTAACACCTAATAGAACATTCTCTCGAAAGTCATTCCCCTTGACAGATCGCCCATATTTTGCTTTGTCTTATCTCATCAATCCAATCCAAAAAATGGTGTGGATTAACCGGCGAATGAAAATGCGGTAAAATATTATATAATATTTAGTTAAGCTTCCCTAAATTTTGAAATAAATAGAATTATCATTTTTATATTATATATTTATCTCGTCTGTATTTATTTATGCGCAATATAAAGAGATATAATTATATTTTAAAATTAAAGAAGCTTTGTCTACTCTCAATTTTGTGGCAAATGTTAATAGATACAGGCTTATTCGTCTATAACTTCATGAAGATTTTCAAAGTTAATGTGTAGAAAAACATATAATATTACAGATATTGTTATAAAATAGTAATATTTAATAATCAAAATTAAATTTTCTTATTTAAATCAATGATAAATATTATAATTGTGTGCATTTGTGTATATTCGTGATAAGATCATTATCATGAATATATTACTGTATTTTATATATTTTATATATTTACTATATATTTTAACATATAACCATAATCATTCTTTCGAGTTAATTCCGCATACTGAATTTAAGATAAACAGGAAATTACTATTATATTTATCAGTTTGATATAGGATAAATTTACTGTATATCCAGTGTATATTTTGAATGTTTTGCGTCATTTAGGAAAACTCCATGCTAACTTACGTAATTATATCATATATCAATAATATTTCATATTAATAATATAAAGGATATTGCAAATAATAATATTTTGTAATATCCTTTAGCTGTCAAGTATATTATTTGATCGAATTGACCAATTTTTTTCTATTTAATTTGGTAGCTGGTAGCTAGCTACATTCAAAGAGAGATAAGTTTCAACATTTTTTAAGCTAAAAATGGCTTGTCAAATGCATCGCTGTTGCTGCTTCGATAACAGTAAAGATGCTTCGTTTGCAACAGGAATTTTTATGGCTGTGAGTAATTATGTAAAATTTCATATATTTAAATCGTGAACTTACTTTTCTATATTTCTTATCGAATATACTTTTTACAATTTATAAAATATTAAAATATTTTATATTTATTTTCTTACTTAATTAAACAGTAATACTCAATTGTGACTATAACTTTCCTGGCTGATGTAGAACAGAGGAAAGTATTGTAATGTGTTAAATTTTAACTCTCCGACTGTTTTTCATTTCTCGACATATTCAGATTATCTAAATCTAAACATATCAAAACAAAGGAAAAGGGAGCAAAATTCTGTATGTATGGACGTTTATAAGTGTGTTTTATGTAGTTTGCTTTATCTTTCATGTCTCAATCGATCAAAAATTTTGAAAATTAGCAGGGACACCTCTCATGTGGGAATTGGTGCTATTACATTTTGCAGATTATAAGTCAAAAAAGGAAGGAAATACACAGGATAGGAGTCTTATCTGGAATGGAATGAGACTTAATGAAAATTTATTCGTATGAGTGTTTAGCTTATTAAAGACAAATATTATTAGCATTTACAATTTTTATAAAAACACCCCTTTTCAACCAATATAAGGCTTGGTCTTCCGTTAGAGTGCCGGAAAAGTCATCCAAGAGCTGGCTTTTACTTTTCCGGTTGTTAGGCTCAAAGACTGAAAACGCTCATTGAGCGAAAAAATCGACCACCACAACTTCTCAGATCCAGTCACAATGCTCATTTCGTGTCGTAATACTTTCAAAAATGCGCACAACGCGTTTTGGCATATTCAATAATTCAATAAGCCCACATGTCGATATTCTTAATAATCAACAAAAAACGTGATCTGGCAATGGCAATGCAAAAATTCATTCGTCCACAACACGTTGTGGACGTTTATGAATGCAGCCACGACACAATTTGATAAAATATCAGTGTAAAATTTGTTATTTATTTTTTGCATATTTATTTAATAAATAATTTATATAAAATTTCCATCAAAAGACTAATTTTGAACAATGCCTATTATTAGAAAAATACTCGTTAGTGAAAATTTCTGTCACAAAAAATAATATTATTTAAAAAAAACATACTATAATAAACGTAACTTTTCATTTTCTAATTCAGTCAAGAAGGCAATTTGCTGTTAATTGTTTTGTTAAATGAATTCTCGATACCTACATATGATGCTTTAAAATCCTAGACATGTTTAAAAAAACGATTATAGAACTCATATAAGAAATTTATTTATAAATTACTTGCTAATTGATTGCAAATTTGTTTTTAATAATGGCATTCCCACAAAAAGACCGATTCCAAACAAATCTTTATATTAATATTAGTAAAAAAAAATAACGATAAATAGAAGTTTCTGTCTTAGAAATTTAAAGCTTAGACATAAGATTAAAGAGGCTAACTTCCCCCGGGTATAATTCTGAATGTAGATTAGAATTTGATGGAATCAGAAATAATAAATTTGAAATATGGATTTCTTAGTTGTTTAACATTAAAAATTTGTAATATAAAATTGTATATGACTTTATAAGAGTAAGAAATTTTAAAATAATTTGGAAAATTTAAGAGAACAAATTTTGTTATGCCAAATTCCATTCCTTTTGGATTAAGTTAAAATATCATTAAAAATATAAACTTATTATAAAAAATAGCTTCTTATAAAGTTATTTTTTAGATCTGTTTATTATTTCTACCATATTAAAAGCATTTTCTTTAACATATAAAGTAGGTATGGTTTGACTCAAAGGTTGCATGTCAGCAGGTACCGCGCTCAAGAAGTCTAATTATTACCCAAACACATGCAACTATTAATAGAAAAACGTTAAAATATGTTTAAAACTTTATTTGTGCTTTTAGTATAATTAATAATATTTCAAGCCAATATTTCTGAATTTATAGAATACAATTTTATTATGACGTACAGAGTACACTAATTGAGAAAAATACATGCATACCAGAGTATTAACCAGAGTGAGTAGTATCCAGTAGTTCAGTATAAGACGGAATGTTGGCGATTTCATCCATTAGAAGTGATTGAACAAAGTGTTAGCAGAATCGAATTGTTAGAATAATATATATGTTTATCGCCTTTATTTTTATTTATAATAATAAGAGATATATATATATATAATATATATTGGTATATATTTGCAGATTATATCTCTGATTATTATAGTTTTTGTTTCTCTTGAATGGTCTAGACTCCGCTTACAAGGAACTTCAGAAATTTATAGTAAGTACTGTACGCCTCTATTGATATGCGGACAATTTTAATTATAATGATTTAAAATATTTATTTATATATTTATGCCAGCCACGTTGTTTACAAATGGAAACGTAACGGTCCATTCAATTCTTGCTGTACATTTGACGGTTGAATTAATATTCTTTTTATTTTGTCTACTTCTCATCTATGCTGTGATTAAGGTAAAAGATAATTTTCAAGAAGTAGTGATGAAATATATTTCAATTTTAAAACATTTTTGTAATTTTCTAGAACAAACGCTTAGCATTAATACCATGCATGGTTTGGATGTTGATTGACATTATCGGCTATTGTGTTCTGGCTGTTTTCGTTACGATAGACATGATTTTAAAATGGCAACCGGTAAGAAGTTTTTGAAATATAAAAATATATAGATTTTTAAATGAATAAACTCAAGTCTATATTTCAGGTCTATCTTATTCAATTAGCTATAATCGTGTGTTTCTTTGGAATAAAAGTAAGTAGCATCATTATATTTCTCAAAGTGTCTAGAACGTTTGAATCATGTAATTCGAATAATTTCAGAATTAATAATCATTGATTGAATACGATATAGCCAAGTTATTAAAAACATTGAATTATAATTTTAGAATGTTGATTGATTATTTGTAAATTTATTAGTTCTTGTTTGAATACTTCAGAGTTTCTGTTGCATATTTTAAATAATGTTTTAACCCATCAGTGGAGGAATCGATAAAATTACTGAAAAGTGATGATTGTTCGCGGGTTTGCAACTCATTAACGAGCATTTCATATGGAGTTTTTCGGGTTATTTTCACGTGTCTTACACCTAGAGGAGCAATTTTGCTTAGAAAGTTCTTCCTAGAGACAATTTTCCCTTGGAAAATTGTCGAAGTTTATATGGAAAGCATTACTTTGTTCCATAAAACCAATTCAATCCATAATGTTCTGAATATTTTCTATACGATTTTAATAAGATAAGCAATTATATTCTAAGTTTTTTCCGTTCACGTGTCTTGTTTAAAAAATTAAATACTTTATCAAAGACGGATCTTTGATGAGTAGTTTAATTATTGTTATTATGTTTGCTGATTTTTGATGTTTTAAAAACGTTAATAGACAAAAATTAATGCTATTTTAATACTTTACAGCTTGTTTGCTTCATTGTGATTAAGACACATTACCAGTTATTGGCCACATTGAAACGAAAAGAAAATGAACTTGAAAAAGTCGAATATTTCCAATTTAGCTTCTAAAACATAATGAAAGATCTGTGATAAATTTAGAATAATACATAGACCTAATGCTTTGTTGCTTTTAATAAGCATTTTGTTTGTTAAAATAATTTTTTACAAAAATTGAGAGATTAATAAATTCTCTTTCTATGATGAATTTAATTAATGAAGGAAAATAGTTTATAAAGAAGAGTTGAATATAAATATATACATATTCTACTATGGGATAAAATGATATATTTTATATACTGTATTTCGAGTAATTTTTGATTTTTGTAAATGTTTTTTATTTGTAAAACGAAACTAAGTATTGTATAAAAATCTATATACAGTATTATCAAATTTGTATAGTAATTAAAATATGATTAAACTTCAAATTGTTTTCGGTTTAATGTAATAATGTAATAGACTTACTTATTATTGAAAACTTTATATATGATCTTCTTTCTGTGAGTATTTAATAGCTATTCTTTTACATTTTCAGAATATAAGTCATAATGTTTAATCTTTGCTCTGTTTAAAAAAATATTTTTTGCCTTTATTTGAAATAAATATTGTTAGAAAATATTTTAATATTTATATAAAAAGTAATCCAGCCAAAAGAGTTAATTGGAACACATGCTAAAGAGAGTGATAAAACTTTAGTAATGAGAATATTGTTTTGGAATTGTCAAGGAACGTTGGACTTGACAGAGAATGACCAAGAGTTTATATTTTTTTGCAAAATTGTAATTTAGTCGCATTCACTGAGACTTGGTTAACTAACTCATATAAACGGGTCCATTCTTTATTGAACCCAGATTTATTTTCATACAAACAATTTGCTAAAAAAAATCAATTGATTCTGGTCGTCCTTGTGGCGGTCTCATTCTTTCAGTTTCCCATAATCTAGGTTTTTCAGAATTGTTTAACTCCGACGATCTGATAGTAATTAGATTTAATTGCAAGAAAACCTTTTGTTCACTTAATTATATCTTGGTAATTATTCTTGTTTATTTCAGAATAGATCTTTATGATGTACTGTTAGCTAAAATGTGAGATTTGCTGAAGAATTTTTCTCAGGGTGATATAGTTAGTTTAGGAGGCATGAATGTGCTAGAATAGGCAAGGAACTGGATAATTTTTATGCTGGATTTAATACTAATGTTTGACATTTTCAATTAAAACATTGCCAAATTTTAAATATCTAAGTATACATTTTCGTATCATTTAAATAAAGGTTTACTTGATGCAAGATCTAAAATCTCTAATCTCATCAAATTACTTGTTAAAACTAAATCATCTTCATTAAATAATTATTTTAGATTATTTTATTCCTTGATTGGACCAAATATTTTTTATGCTTTTCCGGTTTGAGGTGGTCTGTTAGTGGACAGATTTGAGGGAACACTGTTGTTCTATTTGCAGGTGTTCCGTATTAATAGATGTGGCTCAGAACCTGCACTGAGAATGAATTGGAAAGACTTTTCCTCCCTTCGCTATTAATTTATCGATAAATTTGTTTCGGTTTTGGAGGAAACTTATTGACCTACCGGAAGACGATTATCGAAAATTGATATATACAAGACTTTCACGGATAAATAGTAATTCTTTTTTGAAGCCACGGTCTGTTATAATTAAAAGACTAATAAATAATGTTTGGACTGTCCTCTAGTTATATGTATTTTTTAAATGAAAGTTCGTTCCTCCTAAATTGTGATCAAAGACTGAGAGACTTATACTGATCACAAGATGATAATTATTTGAGTGAAAGAGGTTGGGACTGGAACTTTTCTTAATAGAATGTGGACTCCAGCGCTATATTTATTATCTAATTTGAGTTAGAAAATAAAGTCATTCGCTGCACAATTTAGATTAAATAGATTTTCGATAAACTTAAACGGTAAAATAATTAATGTCTCGTGTAATGCTGAGTGTTTTTTCCTGTTTTTTGTGGAATAACAGTGATGAATATGAAAAAACACTTGATTCTTGTAATATTCTTTCGGCTATCCGAGCTGCTACACTGACATCTGATTTTCGGTATCAAATTTTATTCGGCGACAGTTTCGTCATATTAACATTATATAAATTTTTTGTTCACATATCAAATTTAAAGTAACAATGTTATTTAACCCCCCTTTGTAATAACACCCGTTATACCAAATAATAAAGATTGATTTATATTTTTTATTTATTATCCTTACTTATAAATTAAGTAATAGTAAAGTGTTAAGAAAAAATAAGATAGATGACGATGCGGAATAAAAATTTAATTCTATTTTATACATTTAAAAAAACGAAAAGGTTAAATTAGAATTTCGAGAGAACGAAGATTCGATTTTATAATTTGAAATAAAAAACGTATTCTATTAGATGCAATATGGATATTGAATATAATTTTATCACTCCTAAGGAGTTAGAAAATATCATGTCGAAAGGTACTCCTATATTTCCAATTGTTAATGATGAAAATCGTTTACTAGCTGAAGAATTAGCTAAAGTAAGGAAAGAAATCTGTGTTATAAACACAAAAATTGACGATAAAGAGAAGTTAAATTCTCTTCTGGAGGATCATCACACAAATGTGATAAAAGAGATAAATTCTTTGAATCAAATGTTACAATCAAGGAAGCAAGAGATAGAAACCGGAGAAAATGTAGATAAATTATTATTACGTGAAAAATCTTGGTTGGATAAACAGATGAAAATTTTTAATAAAGAAAGAACATCCAATGAAGGAAGACAAGAACATTGCAGAATTTTTATCGATGCTTTAATAAAAAAGAAAGAGAAGATACAAAATGATTTGCGAATAGATAAAGAAACTATGGAAAAATGGATTCAGAATTCAGAAAAAACCGAAGAAGATATTAAAATTTTAGAAAAATATAAATTTATGAACAATAATCGTATAAGGGATATGGAAATAAAATTAGAAAATGCAAGTAACGATTCAAAGAATTGGAGAACACTTGCTAACGAAATAAATTTAGAAATATCTTCTCTGCAAGCGGAATTATACCGATTAGCCGAAGATTTTAAACAAGCACATCGTCAGAGATGCAATGTGATAAACCAGATCGATAAAGGAATAGAAAAAATTGAAAGAAAAGATGAAGAAACTAACGAATTACTTTTACAATTGAATGTTTCTAAAGAAGAAGCTTTTCGTGTAGAAGAAGATATAACAGATAGAAAAAAATTTTTAGATAAATGTACACTCGATAATAAAGAGTTAGAAAAATTACTCAAACATCTAGAACAGGAACTCAAATCTATTAGTTACGAATTAGTATGTATTCAAAAAAAAGTTACTGATTCGAAATCTGAATTAGAAGCTCAGAGACTCCTTTCAAGTAACATGACTTCTAAATTGTCACAATTATATAATGAGAAAAAAGAGAAAGAAAAACAGATTAACGAAAAACAAGCTCATTTAGATCATTTAAGACAAGAAAAAGAAGAGTTGGAAAACGATTTTCTGCAAATAAAAAGGAAAGAAGCTGACGAAGAGCAGTGCTTGCAACGTTTAGAAAAAGATATCCAAAACGCGGAAATTAACTTTAAAAAAGAACAAAGTAATTTAGGTACATTATTATCCACTAAACTGAAAACTATGAAAGAACTAGAAGAAAGTAAATTAAAAGAAAAAGTGCTTATCAATAACTTGAAAACGGCAAAGTTTGATATAAAAAATTTACAAAAGAAGAAATCACAAGACGAATTGAAGTTATTTCAATTTCAGGAAGAACTTCATAAATTAGATTATCAAATTTTAAAATTAGAACAGAGAATAAAACGTTTAAAAGGAGACAGTTCAAAACAAGACGAATTAACAGTACTCAAAAGTCGAGTGCAAACTTTGAAGAAAATTCATGATGAAAAAGAAAATAATTTGAAATTTTTAAATACACACGTTAATAATAACCGCGAAGAAATTTTTCGATTAAATAAAAAACTTCAACAAACAAAATCTGAACAACAAAATGTTTTAAGCAAACGTCAAGAGATAAATCTATGTCTTTCATCGACTGAAACAGCATTGAAACAGTCGATTACAGTAAACGAAGAATTGTTAATAGAAGAATGTATTTTGAAACTGAAATTAAAACAATTACTACAGTTGCTGAATCAAAAATCAGAAGATGTAATTAGTATTCAAAAAGAAAAAATTGAATTTGAAGCTAATGTGAAACATCAATTGGATGATTTAAACAATAGAAAGAATATTCTGAAAACCGAAATTCGGCATCGCGATCAGCAAAGACAGACATTGGTTAATCAATTAAACAAATTTTTGGCCAAGTTAGAGACATTACAAACTCGATACAAATGCGTGTTGGCTGCTTTAGGATTGAAGAATGACGAAGAAGGAAAAGAAGTTGATTTATTAATACAAACTGAACATAAAAAGGCAGAAATAAGAAACTTAATTTATAGAAAAACTGAAGAAGTCAGAAATATGTCCGAAGAAATGAGAGGTTTAAAAAACTGTTTGATTCTGATTAAAGCAACAAATATAATTTATAGACAATACCTTCGTCCTGCCGAAGATGATAATATTCGATACATTCGCGAAATGGAAACAAAAAAGAATCAATTCGAAACTTACCTTCACCAAAAGAAAGAAGAATTAAATATAATTCAAAAAGAAATCGCTTCAATGAGATTAGAAATAAAAGAATTAAGTACATCCTACGAAGTTTTACAAAACATTTTAGCCGAAAAATCTCATATTTTGGAAAAAGCCAAACAAATATTATTCGAACGAAAAGAAAAATTGAAGAGATCGGATAAAATTAATAATAATCTATGCCTAAATGCAAAATATGTTCATTCCAAAGCTGCCAAACAAATTAACGATGTTAATATTAGATTACTGAAAGAAGTTAACAAAAGAGTATTCAATTTTTTAACAGAAATTTGTGAAAAACATCCAGAAATATGTGAAAAAATTGAAAACATGTTTACAGAAGCTTCGCTAGAACTTCAAATTAAAAGTTTACGGAAACCTTTAACGAAGTTTAATTATCTCTCGACTTCTACTTCGACAAGGTTAAACACACCTACGAGTAGATGTCAATCAAAACTTTCGAGCAAATCTTCCAGCTCAGTTCGGTCTGCGATTTCCACAAATGTAATTAATTTGGATTATGATCTGAACTAATTCAAACCGAAATACAGATATTTATTAATAATAAACAAATACTACTTTAAGCATTGAATGTTTTATATTATGAGTGAGTCATATTCATTTAGATAAACTAATTAATCTTAATTTTCTGTATAGAACAAGTATAGATCCTTGAAATTAACAAAGGAAGCGAAATTTCTAAAGATTTGACGACCTTGTGTTCTACAATAATTGTCGACACACAGAATTTTGAGCAGTAAAGGGCAAATCTATTTAAAAATATAAAGTGATTTTAGCGTTAAACGTCTAAGAAATTGGAAAAACTTAATTAAAAAGAAAAAAAATTATATATTTGAATGATTTATTCAAATGATCAATCGATCATTAAAATATGAAGTTTATTCGAATGAACCAACGCCACTTTTAATCTTTTAGCGTTCGAGAAATGCGAGATAATCTTATAACAGATATTGTTCATGTATAATCGGATAAATATACTTAACTAGACTTGGTTTGAAAATTGTATATAAATCAAGATTACCGAGAAATGAGATTAACCGTGTACTGTACATTACCATGGCTTAATAATAGAAGAATCATGAAAAAATAATAAATAATCACACTCTTTAAAAATTTTATAATTTCGATAAAACAAACATTAATTTGGCTTTCTACATATAGAAATTATTATATCTTTGTTATATAACAAGTAAATAATCCTGTCAGGATGTTGAATCGAACCCAGTTTATCACTTGAAAGCTTGATTCTAATGTAAAGTTTTAAATAGCACAACTCCACTTTCCTAAGTGATAAAGAGAACGAATAGATAAGCAGTATATATGTTACTATATATTCAGAAACTTTATATAATAGATCTCACGCGTTTATTAATTTTCATCGATATTTTCCGCGTTAGTTATCGATTGCTGTTGTAATAAGTTAGCTTTTAACGTTTCAACAGCTTCTTTTCGTTTTCTTCGAAAAAATCCCATCTAAATAAAAACATTTAAGATTAAAATTAAATGTTTAAAGACAATAACAAAAACTTTTACCTTTAGTAATATTGCAACAATGATTCCGATTATGATGATCCCACAAACAATGCTAACGGGCAAGACCCATTTTGAAATCTTAGCGCTCTTTAAAGTAATGGAAAGTACTACGTTCGTTGAGACCTAAACGAAATTTAATTTCATTAACACTCAAATCTTGAGTTAAATAAGTTAATATTATTAACGATTACTTCAGTTTCGTGTGGTAGATGACTTCTAGATTGAACAATAATTCTCTCTTCTTCGATCGTCAGTTTTCCTTGTGAAGAGAATGTGATATTATCCCATTCTTTCTAGAAAATAATACGTTTAACTTTTTAGCTTAAAAATAGAACGATCTTAATTAAATCAAAGATTACACATATATATTGTAATCAAAATAATATTAAAGTGAGAAATATAAAGTAAGAAAACCCACTTTATCCAAGATTTGTACGGTATTTATTGAGAAAAATATTTTGAAAAATTGATCAACATATTGTACTTTTAATAAAAGATCTGTATACTTTGAAAAACTTTTAGTTTTTGTACTATCAAATATGAAATGATGTAAAAGCGACTATTTTTGCCACACATCCCTTCTAACTGAGGACTTAGTGACTCAACTGAATTTCAGGAATAGTTTAATTAAAGTTTAGTTGTATTCATTTAACATATTTATTAATAGTCGGTTAATATTTTGAGCTAAATTTTACTTTTCTGCACAATTTCAGTTGAACTCACGTCTTTTTCAAATCTTAGATCTTAAAGAAGAATACAGTCGACCCCCTATAACACTGTTGATTATTCCGTTTTGTATGAATTCCATGTTGTACGAGTCACTTAGATTTTACAAATACGTGTGCCGGGCTGTGAACGGCTCATGTATTTGTAAAATCTAAGTGACTCGTACAACATGGAATTCATATAAAACGAAATAATCAACAGTGTTATAGGAAGGTCGACTTGTACGTGCATTATTTATACACCAAAGCTCTACAATAGAACTATCTGTTTATTAAATATTTCAGTTATTTAGTTAATATAGGCTTACATATTATTTACACTCGAATGCAACAAATTTTAAATATTTTGACAAAACAAACTAAAAGCAACTTTGAGTATAACTGATATAGCTGATTACAAGTTTAATTGATGTCTGCATTATCAAATTTCAATCATTAAATTATTTTCAATAACTTACATTTGCTATTTTCTAAAAATAAAAATTTTTCTTAATGTTTATATCTGATTTAATATGAATGTAAAGTATAAAATACGCACCAAATTTGAGCTGAGGACTTCGGCATTTATATATCCTTTTATGTAGAAAGTCGAGCTTTTCTTTTTATCATCAAAGGGACCAACAGAACATACAACGTTTTCGCATACTGACGTTACACAATTCTAAATAATATAATAAATAATGGCAGAATTAAAGCTGACGTTGTAATTTTAACAAATCCTTAAAAATAGAACTCACAAGTATCAGATTCTTGCTTCTGTCCACTGAAATCAGGTTATTACTATTTCTTTTCGACTTGATATTTGAAATTGTGAAATTCAGACCATCGCTTTCCGAGTCGTCATTTGCTGTTTCGACATTCGTGAAATTGCAGGTGACAGAATCGAACTCGAAATCCGGATTAAAAATCTGTTATATAAATAAAATCATTAACGAAAGTTATGATGTATTAAATGTTTTTGTAAACAACCATTTACATTCACTTACTGTTAAGTTTTTGGAATTTACAAATTTTATTTTCGTATCGGTGAAAGTGGTTGGAATTGAGAACGTTACTGTGACAAGAGAAATGGGACTATACAAATGTTTCATGACCTAAATAAATAAAATACTTCTAAGTTTAGATATTTTAAATTGACTAAATGCTGATAAGAACTGTAAAGATTTTCAGACATTACATTGTAAATATGGACGAATTCATAAAGATTTCGATGAGATTCGTCTTTCTTCAATAAAATCAGCTCTGGTTCTGGGCGTCTATATGATAAAACACTCAAATTTAGAAAAAAAAAATTCAAACAAAAACAATAAAAATTGTTTATAATGAAGAAAAAGTTATATAGTTGATGAAGTACACGCCGAAGTTGATTACAGAGAACATAAAAGACCGACTCTCGCAGTGACTTATAAGAAAATATTTGTTGTAAAGTGTGAACTTCGTCAATTATGGATATTTTTCGTCAATATAAACATTTTTTATTGTTCTTGGAAATGAAAATATGATCATTTTATACTTTTTGTAATTTTTACTAATCAAATTGCTGAGGATTCATTTATATTTAAATGTATTGTAATAATTATAACATAATCATCACTTTTTCTCTGTATTACTTACCCGGTTATACTGAAGTCTGCAGATAATTTTATAGGTATCGTGATATTAACCAGATTATCGGCTAGATTACTTTCTTCGCTCAGCGTCGTCAAATTCATAACAATAGATATATTATCCAAGGAATATAATAGTTTAGATGAATCCAGTTTAATTTCGTGTCTTGCCTGCAAAATAATTACGGGAACCATAAACGATGAAGATTATACCAGTACGAGAATCACGAAAGAAGTCATAATTATGCACCATAGAAATAATTTACGTATTTTATTTATTAGAAGTTAAAATTAGATTAAATTCGGAAGATCTATGCCATAATTTTAGAACTTTTTACAGAAATGAATAATTTAATATAAAGTTTAATGACTTGCCGATTTCTTATCGAAAGGATTTCCAATCAGACAGATTAAAGTTAATTCTTTAGACATTTCTTGTAATCTTTTACAGTTTTCTCCGTTGATCAGTTCCATATTTTCGGGTAAATAAATCCACATTTCGGTCATGAAAGCCGGTTCGTTGAAATTTTGAATTTCGGCAATAATGGTGATCTCTTTGTCTTTACCGAGGATCAATTCTCCGTTACTGAATGAGAAACAATAATAGTAATTTAGGAATTATTATTATTAACTGCCTGAGAAATTTAATTTTCTATTTTACTTATATATAAAAGTAGCAAAACCATAAGATATAACAAAGTATCAAAGTGAAAGTATTAAATTTTATTCACTGAAAGAAATGCATTTGCTTTTCTAGATGGAGATCGGTTTGAAATATCGATATGATTTTTATAAATGTTTTATTTGATTTTATTTGGAAATTTCAGAAAGTTGGGAATAAAATCATAAGAAAAATCAAAAAAATTTTGAATTATGGATTTCCGATCATGCATAAAAGACTTTTTACATTTCGAAATGAAAAGGGCATATTTTACTTTGTCCTAACTTTCCATACTCTTCCTGAAATTAGAAGAGACATTCTTTACTTTATGAAACCGAAAGTGAAAGAAAATCGAACAAATACTTTAATTTAGTGAAATGAGAGAAGTACTGTATAATGTATAAACATCCACTACGTCTTCCATACTGAATATAGATCAAATTACAGATTTAAATTATTGGATTTCTATAGAATAATAATCAGCACATTATAAAATTCTTGAAATTATTACTTCCAATTATGAATAATTTAAGTGTATATATATAGATGTGAGGGCCAGGATTTAAGAAGGCCGAGATTCGAATAGTTATATTCATTTTTGTTCATTCATTTGCCGTTTTGTTTCAAAATCAAACCGATTTTTTTAAAGTTAGGGTTAACACAAAAAGGGAAAAACAACCGACAAATTTTCTCATAAAAATCCGTTTCCACGACAATACTACCTTGTAGAAGATGAGTTAACTGTTGTGTCATAAGTTTGTCACTTCGCCCACCATTGGTCAACGAAGATCATGTGGTCAACGAATATGTGACGTACATGGGGAAATCTCTAAAAGAGAGCCCCCATATAAAAGACAAGTAGGATGACGACACAAGGGGGAAAAAAGTTATTTTCTATACTGTGTGTGTGTGTGTGTGTGGATTACCTGCCTCTCGTCGCCACCGTCTTCAACAGACTTTGAACTTTGACTGATTTGAATTTTGGACTATATTCCGAACCCAGGAGAACAAGAAACTATATCCACGGTTTAACTCGAGGTATTTATTCTACTCGCTATGATATGTAAGCTCTCTCTCGCTATTCGACTATTCCAACCTCGCGGTTAGGGTCGCAACTAATTTATAATTTGTCCGCTACTTACGAACTACACGGATTGAACCCCCCAGAGGGATTTGTATTCCAAGAATTAACTATGAAAAAATGTATACTAATAAACGGGTATTTTGTTAACGAACTTGGATTGGTGTGCGTTTCTTCCGATATTATCCACTCCATACTGAACCCGAAGTCCTCGACGAGATCGCTCGTGATAATTCCTCCCCTCAAATTGACCGCGTATCTATCCGCGATAAATTGATAGATTGGTGTCAGATCCTGACAGGTGAAAGAATCTAACGATCCTTTCTCCTAACCTTTTTTTTCCCCCATCCTTTAGACAAGCGAGACCGGACCTCAAGGTCTTGAGTCGAGTGAGTCGTAGGAGAGGCAACATCCTCGTAAACATCCTACCCTCGATTAGTCTCACATAGGCCTATATATATATATATATATGTAATATAAGTATTACTAGCTTACCCGTCGCGCATTGCTGCGATCTCAGAAGAAACGAAATGCAAGCAAACTCGTAATGATAAAATTAAATTTTCATTTTATCATTTTTATTGAAACTTATTATTATTATTATTCATTTTCATAGGGAAAATATTTCAAAGTGTTGTTTCAATTCTATTTATTTATTGGAGTGCTCGTGGATACACGATATTTTTTGTTTTTCCGTCTGGTGCGTACACGAATAAATCGGAAGGTTTTCCGACGCGTGAGCCGGCCACATACACTTGTCCATGTGAGAAGCACGGATTCTCCAAATTTAGCCCACACACTCGCAGCGATTGTCAGAAGTGCGATATTCCTCATTTTTATATATTTTTTAAAATCCTTTATAATTTTCATTATTTAATTGCTCCTTCCTCTCTTCCTTGGCATGTTGTGAAATTTCTGATAGTTGGATAATAAACCGTTTTATTGTAATTTGTCTTTTTAAATTATTTTGAGTCGATATTAAAATTTGGAAAAGGGGGGATACCTAGATCGGTAAAATACGCGAATTTCTTCCTACAACTTCGGTTGTTGTTCGGGGTACAGTTAAGGTTTTAACGAAGTTCGAGCGAATACATAATTAGCAAAAAAAAGTTGAAATAAAGTGATTAAACAAAAATTATTACAAATATCGTAAATAACAGTTCACAAATGCATATATAGAGATATTTTTTGAAGGGGGGAAATGGTCTTCACAATTTGAAATCGATCGAACACACTGTGCGCGAATGCTCGTGTAAACGCGCGCCATCTATCGTAGGATAAATGTACTTCGCGGGAGTGTATTAAAAAATTAAAAAAACTTTCCAAAGTTTTATGGCAATTGTACTATGCCACAAACCTTCGCCAGAGTATATTAAACAACTTCCCAAAGTTTCACGGCAATCGGATAAACGGTGTGGTAATGCATGAAGGACATAGGACACACACACAGACATACATTCATTTTTATATATATAGATTAAAAAAATTTGAATTTTGATTTAAATATTTCGACTAATTATAGCACATAATTTACTTTATTGTGATTTAATATCATAGTATTTCTAAACAATGTTTGTAATTTAAAATCTATTGAATTTCTATATTAGACACTTTAAATATATACTATATTGACTTCAATGAATCGGATAAGTAACTCTAATACCTTTAATTATCTGATATTTTAAAAGCGTCGGTGATTTTTATTGTTTGAAAGTTAAATGCATTTATTTAGAATCGCGGAATAATTATGCATTAAGAATCATTTTAAGATAAAAAAACAATGTTAATAATAAAGGCTTTGAAATGTTTATAAAGTGTTATTTTCTCGTAGACATAAACATTTATTTTCTCTAAGAAATTTTATGTAAAAAGCAATAGGATACAAAAACGTGTTAAATGTTAATTAAATTGCGGTCCACCTGTGGCAGAGTGAATAACATCACTAAACATCGGTAGTTGGTACTATGATTTATGGGCTAGAATAGGGTTCTTTCACGTGTCTAACATTCGCTATCCGCAACTTCCTTCTTTCGAAACTTTTCGGATGCTATCTTTTGGCAGTTTGTTCTCGTGTTGCATTATCTCTCGCAAAATAATTTTATTTTGGATTCAAATGCTGTAAATATTACTCATCTGAACAAACCACTACTTTTTCACTTACATGATTTTTATGTTTTCAAGTATTTTGTACAGTAATATAATTTGATTCTCGCATTTATAAATGTAATTCCCTCTAAATGTGTTAATAGGATGAGCGAGCAATAAATTTCGATCCCATTGTTATTGCACTGTCTATATGAAAACAGTATGGAAAGTGTGTCATTTTTCAATATCTGTTGAAAAGTGTTTCATATTCCTTCCAGTTGTCTTCTGTCAACGCGTGATTGGTAAATACTCTTAATTTAGAACGTTTCGAACTCAAGTTTGGAAGGTTAATTAAAGCCTTTTAAAATTAAAGAATTAATATTCGTTAATTTTAAAAAGAGGAAACTTAGAAAGCATGACTATCAAGTAATATACGTATAGGCCTTTTAAGAAATAAAATATGAAACTGAGCAATCAATAGAAAAAGTTATTTAGTTTGGTTTGATGAAATAGAACAATGTAACACGAAGACGATCAGCTAAAGAGAGGAAAAGGAAGTGCATCTCGGAAGAACTTTCTATGAGAACCTGGCTTCTTTTTACGTGTTTAACACGTCAGGAAAACCCAGAAAATTCTCAGGCGAATATTTGTGATCAATAACAAATGTTAAAAATATTTACTTAAGATCTAAAATATAATTAAGAAGTCACATCTAAAATACGTTAAGAAGTTATCTTTAAATATTTTTCTCCCACTTTTCAACTATTTGTAATATATACTGATATAATTGCATCCTGTATTCATTTTATAATATAAAATTATTTTTAAGCTGACAATTTATGTTTTTGCAAAAATAGAATTAAAAATGGTTTCTCAATAAATATATTTTTCAAAAAGTACCCTTATTATTGACGATATTCTTAAAATTAGATTTATTTACCTCAGACCAAATACATGGGCCTCCAGTGTGAGATCGGAAAAGCATTTATCTTCACGAGCGCAGCCAGTAAGAAATGTTATCTGTAAATAATCATGAATTATCCTAATTAACTAAGAATTAGAAGAAAAAATTTTCAAAGAATTCAGACTTACCACTTTGCTCTTAGAATGAGGAAATGTCGGATCTAAAATGGGACAATCTTTACAAAATTGTGTTTCTTTCGTTGTGTTATGAGTTAAATATACATCAACATTTATTTGTATCGGTGTTATTCGATCGTCGGAATCGTCCTGTAAACATTAAAATTTATGTTAAATAATTCATTTAACATTTTAACATTAAATTATTTAACATATAAATAAAGTTAACGTGTAAAAACGAATACTGTCTTCTTCCGTTACTCTATCAATTAACATCTCAAATGAAGAATTTACTAAATTAAAATATGTATTAATATTTTAGAAAATTTTTTATAATTTATTAACTTTCTGAAACATTTTTAATAGAAACGAGCAATTATTTATTGTGACATCGTCACTAAGCCGGACTGCAATTTTTTTATCATATTTTTAATTTAATTTATAATATATGCTCTCCACCTCAAATTAGTAGTGGCTTGCTCCTGCATATTGTACTTTTCTTTTAATAATAGAGTCGTGACAAAAATATATCTAACACCTTTCAAAGGAAAATATTTGAATTGAAATAACATAATTTCCATCTATCCAATTCTATTCTCGAGAATAAGGAATGGCAGACGGGCGGACAGACAACAGTAAGAATTCATACGCCTACAATTTTTCAAATTGCAGCCTAATAAGAAATTACTATCTAATATATGGGTTCATAATATTCTTTGCTTGTCGATTCTTTTTAAAATTTGATTTGTCTTTGTTCCTGTCAAAATTTATACGAAGTTAGAATAAATTACAAATAAAATAAAATAAAAAGCAAATACAGATTAATAATATTGTTTTATTAAACATAGGACCCAAATCAAAAAACAAAACTCTACTTCATTCAAAATTAAAAATATATCAATTATTATTTTATGTTATTTTTATCATATTTTTACACATAAAATATAAATTTGTTTATATTCTCTAGCAATCTATCAACCTTCTAGATAAATTGATTGATTCCTCGGAAGTCGATGGAGACCAGATAGTCACTATTTCTACTATCTAATTCAATGTTTCTCAACGGGGGCGATATCGCCCCCATGTGGGTGTTTTTTCGTGTTCAGGGGGCGATTAGCAACAATTTATATTTTGGGGGAGAAAAACAATTTTCTGGGCGATATAGTAAAACATTACATTAAGAATAATTAGATATTTTATTCGTTATATCGTACAATAATTAAACAAATAATATTATACTAGTCACTAGTCTATTCAATGCAGTACGAATTTGGCGTTAGCCTTGTCCCTCGGCATCGGAATTTTGTAGTGAAGGGGGAGATACTACGTAACGGTTTTATTGAAGGGGCGACGATTTGTTAGAGGTTGAGAAACACTGATCTAATTGAATATGCTTAAGAAAAAATGGTTTAAAATTATGATTTGTTTATAAAATGTATTACATACGCGGATATAAACTTCGTATATATGACATTCATTTTCGTTGTATCTAGCTGTAATTTTATCACGTTTCATCGAAACCGGTAAATTCTGATCTATAAAGTATTCTTTGGGCTGGAGTTCATTTTTTATTCGAAATGCGCGTAGTTCCACAGTAAAATCTAGAAAAAATAATTAATTTCAGATTACTATCAAACAGTATTTCGGTAAATATCGTTAAATTATATAATTTATACTTACCGAGTGTGGCAGGCACAAAAGAGCCTTCGTATCTCAAACACAATATGGCTTTGAAACAAAGTCCCGTGGTGAGGTTGCAGGTTGAATTATTAGGATATATTTGGCGGGGTTGAAATTCCATGTGAGGAAATATCCGAACAATGGGACGAGTTCTATATATTTGATTATTATTAGTCATTATTCATATTCTTGTGAATCGTGCAAGACATTTAATTTTTAATCAATTTTTTAAAATTACCTTAAAAGGACAGCATCGTCCGATAAATATGACCCAACGACAATGTCTAGAGAACAAAAAGAATCTCGGTCAAAATTTAATTTGCGAGGAAATATTTGTAAGTTAAAATTCGCATTACCTGGATAATTATTAAAATCTACGTCATACGGTTTCGATATAGATATACCGAAACCCATTAAATGTCGATCTACGTCGGCCGCAAAAATTCTCTAAATAATAAATAATAATAGCATAAGTATTTATATTTCATATTGAAGAATGTAATCGTTTCATAAATATTTTACCTGAACAAATTCGGATTTAATTCCATTGGAAGAACCGTGGTAAATATATATTGCTCCTCTTTCTAATTCGTATGGTGCCCCAACGGCAATATCTGCAAAATTTATCATCATCGATATTGTCTACTGCAATTTTTGTGCATTGATATTTCAAGAATTATTTATTGTAAAAATGATAGAATTATATATTTTTTTATCCAGTTTACAAGATAACAAGATCAAAAAATTATTCTGTTATTTTGTTAAACATGGATGCCTCCTCACATACATAATTAAACATAAATGTGTCTCTATGCCTCTTTAATTGAAAGTAATAGAATTATTGTAAAAGTTTTATTTATGTACAAATCAATTAAACACACAAATAGAATGAAATTTTTCCATATTAAAGTAACGACGGTTATCGAAAACAAACTAAAAGTAAATTCTTCAATTATTGTTTAAAATAGTCTAATGAATTAATTAATGATGAAAGGGCATCTCAATGACTGAAATGTTAATGGATGTTAATATTGCTTATTAAAATATATTATAGAATTATTAAACTGTTGATCTTAAATTATATTGTTATACACAGTATATAAATATACATTTTCATATTATAAATATGTTCAAGTAACTGTGAATAAAGTTTAAATGAAAAATACGATTAAAACAACACAATAAAAAGTTATAGGTTTGCAAACATCACTAAGCCGGACTGCAATTTTTTATCATATTTTTAATTTAATTTAAAATATATGCTCTCCACCTCAAATTAGTAGTGGCTTGCTCCTGCATATTGTACTTTTCTTTTAATAATAGAGTCGTGACAAAAATATATCTAACACCTTTCAAAGGAAAATATTTGAATTGAAATAACATAATTTCCATCTATCCAATTCTATTCTCGAGAATAAGGAATGGCAGACGGGCGGACAGACAACAGTAAGAATTCATACGCCTACAATTTTTCAAATTGCAGCCTAATAAGAAATTACTATCTAATATATGGGTTCATAATATTCTTTGCTTGTCGATTCTTTTTAAAATTTGATTTGTCTTTGTTCCTGTCAAAATTTATACGAAGTTAGAATAAATTACAAATAAAATAAAATAAAAAGCAAATACAGATTAATAATATTGTTTTATTANAGAATGAAATTTTTCCATATTAAAGTAACGACGGTTATCGAAAACAAACTAAAAGTAAATTCTTCAATTATTGTTTAAAATAGTCTAATGAATTAATTAATGATGAAAGGGCATCTCAATGACTGAAATGTTAATGGATGTTAATATTGCTTATTAAAATATATTATAGAATTATTAAACTGTTGATCTTAAATTATATTGTTATACACAGTATATAAATATACATTTTCATATTATAAATATGTTCAAGTAACTGTGAATAAAGTTTAAATGAAAAATACGATTAAAACAACACAATAAAAAGTTATAGGTTTGCAAACATGTTTTAAATTTTATTACAATGAAATTTTGTCGATGTGAATAAGATTATTTATTCTTTCATTCTTCAAATTTTCCAATTTGATTCTTTTAGCTTTTTTATAATTATGTCAAGAAACAAAAACAGGAAAGAATAAGAATAAAAGACACAGAAATTTTATTCAAATAAGTACAAAAGTTTATTTTATTTCCGAAAAATTCATTTAATTCTTATTTTCCGTAAAAGGAGATAATAAAAATTAATTTCGATTAAATATAAAATTTTACAAATTTCTTTGTCACTTAGTCATAGAGAATTCCTTCCTATAAGTTTTAGTTTTCGAGAATTTTTGGGAGTAGCTGTAAACAATATCTATAAATGAATCATCATAGTTTTTAATCATTACAATGTTTTCAAAATAACAAATAGAAATGAATAATTGTCTAATAAATTAATTTTTATTTCTATAATAATGATATTTAGTATTTTTAAATCTAGATCTTTCTGCCATATAAGGTCACTAAGAGACTAAGAGCGTCTGTTTTCTATGCCCCGTCATAGATTCTACCAGGTTTGCAATGGTGAACATTAGGAATTCAACATGTTGGTCAATTCATTCACGAATCTGCCATGACAGTGTATTTCCATTCTTTACATTACTATGGCACTTGAGATATTTGCATTAGCTCATTTCTCAATAATATGCTTATTCCGTAATCATAAATTCATTTCGCTATCAAACAGTGATTAATGAAGGTTCCAAGTATTCTTTAAAGCTGATAGAACTAAAATAATTAAAATTTTCTATTGCAATATCAAATTGTAATAAACACTAAGTGATACGCATAGGAAAACTGTTTCTTGATTAATCTTATCTTTCATTAAATATAAACAAGTATTTTTCTTTGTTAAATTTATTATAAAAGCATGCAAGAGAAAAATAGCAGCATTTCCATTGCGTTTTACATAAACAATAAATTCGTATTCTTTAGTTAAAAAAAAATATATATATATTTTACTTATTCAACAGTAAAATCATATTTTAAATATATTAATCTTTATGCTATTCAAAATTAGCTGAGATTTATGTAAAATAGCAATATAAGATTAAAATTTGAAGTTTTAGGCAACAAGTTTTTAGTATGATGGTTCTTTTTACATCAAATGCAATCAAGATTTAGATTCCACTACAGCCTATTGGCAATACCACTGAACATTGGTAGTGGGTTCGCAATGGGCTAGCATGTGAAGTTGTCCAAGTTTTCTTCGCGTGTATAACATATAAATAAGGGTGAGTTCCTTATAGAAGTCCTCCCAGGAGGCACACTCACTTGACAGTTCGCCAATGTGTTGCGTTGCTTTATCCAACTAATCCCAAACAAGATTTACATTTTATTTTGTTTTAAATTATATTATATATTGACCTTTTTGTTGAAAATCCCAAAATATCGTGAATGTGAGATGGCATACAGTAACATATACAGGCAAAACTGAAAAACGCATAGTTTCCCCAATATAAAACAATGAGATAATCTCAAACATCTTGATAATTTAAAGAATGGAAATATGTACCCGAACCCGAACTCAGGTAATAGAGTAATAAAGTTGGTTTGGTAATCCAGAATCATTTATGATGTTATGTGAAAGTCTAGCAAATTTAAGAAATTGTATTAACGTTAAAAATCTTAAGTGAAAATATAGACTGAATTTCTTTAAAAAATTTTATTAAATGGAAACATGCTTACGTAAATAAATGTAATAGAAAAAATACTACTGTTATTCGAAGTATTTACGTTTCACGTTTTTAATAATACCACAGGATCTTGTTTTACGCTGGAAATATACAGCACATGGATTCATCTTTTCTCAGATGGCAAATAGATATGTTAATTCTTAGATTAATGATTCCGACTCTCAAATCATTAAGACGTGATTCTCCAGCTCGTGACATTTCAAATATCCCCAGAACTGCTAAATGGTACTTACTAGGTTAAATACTGTATCCATTTTTCTAAAATGGGGAAATCGATATTGTATAATAAAATTTTGCTCTATATAGGCCTATATTCAGAAACATCAG
This sequence comes from Centruroides sculpturatus, assembly GCF_000671375.1. Classification (NCBI taxonomy): domain Eukaryota; kingdom Metazoa; phylum Arthropoda; class Arachnida; order Scorpiones; family Buthidae; genus Centruroides; species Centruroides sculpturatus. The sequence continues at coordinate 749,040 of NW_019384431.1, read as the reverse complement.
ACTAAAATGTCATTCATTCTAGTAAAATAAGATTTTTATATATATATAAACCATTTAAGCGTTTTTCTGTTAACAGTAAATGGTTGCATGTGTATAACTGTTAAAACAAACAATTGAATAAGAAGAATTACTCAGGATTGGTGATTGCCATGCACATGGTAAAAAGGGTGTGACATAAGAGAGAGAGAGGAGGAGAGAGTTTTAAGACTAAACATCATAGAACAACGAACTTTAATTCATAATTAAATGTGTACTCATTTTAATAAATTTCGTAGAATTTTATGTTTCATTATTTTTATTTTTACATAACAAAAATCTATAAAACTGCAAAATCACTTTGTAAAATTTTCTATTCTTGATAACCCCTCAATAATGAAAACCTTGTAGTATATTTTTTATAATGTAGGCTATGCATAACATTGTAACATCGTGTGTTGATTATAAATGTATATAAAAATTCTCTCCCAAATACCGGTATATTTTTGTAGAATTAAATATCGTTATCATAAAATTTAGATAGTGATATAAAAAATTTAAAATTAAATTATCATAAAGTATTTATACTTTTAAAGTAATATTTGAAAACGATGATAGCTTTTGATAGCATTCAGGCATTATTATAAATTATTTAAATATAGTATATGTCTGTAATAAACTGCTTGTTGTTTTTATATTAAATGTTACATAAGGATTACATAAAAACTTTTCACAACCTTACCTGAAAATTTATCGTGATTAATATCGCCAATATGAGCTAAACTGGTGCCAAACCGGCTTCCTTTAATAGAAGATCCATATAAATTTGATTGGTATTGTAGATGCTTAAAAAATTATCAATTAAAAGATTAATCGCAATAATGATCAATATATCAATATACGAGGGTAATCCCAAAAGTAAGATCTCCTATTTTTTAAAAATACAAAGAAATATTTATTTTCAATAATATTCCTATCATTTTAAAGCTTGAACATTTATCTATTTTTCTACATAATCACTATTTCGGTCGATGCATTTTTTTTGTATGCACATGTCATACTAACTTGCCGTCATGTCGCGAGACAAATCTTGCGCACACCTTTCGATATTGCAACTTTTCCGTTAAAACCCTATGAATGGTGCTTCGGGAAACCCAAAGAACTAAAATGCAGAGACATCCAGAGTAATTCGCCGATCTTCACGCATGTTTTGCTCAACCTGTACAATTGTCCCGTCGGAAATTGATAATCTCCCGCTTCTTTCTTCGTCGTGAATTTCAGTACGATCAGCTACAAACTCCCTACACCACTCGAGGATGTTTTTGACATCTATGCACGACTCGCCATACACTTCCGTCAATTGGCAATGAATTTCAATCGGTTTAACACGACATGGCGGCGAGCTAGTATGACATAGGCATACAAAAATTGCCACAGCACATACAAAAATGCATCGACCGAAATGGCGATTATGTAGAAAATTAGATAAATGTTCAAGCTTTAAAATGATATGAACATTATTAAAAATAAACGTTTCTTTGTATTAAAAAAATAGGAGACATTACTTTTGGGATTAGCCTTGTATTTATCTTAAATTAATCAATTATACATAGAAGAATCATTTATGAACAACCATAAATGCGATATAAAAATATTTAACTTACTTTACCGTCACTAAGATAAATATAGACCCTTCCTTCGTCCCCGCCAGATTTAGTAGAATACAAAGGAGCACCAACAAATAAATCAGTCAAACCGTCGTTATTCACATCCACACTTAAAATGGCTGCCCCAAAATACTCCCCTATCTATACAATCGCCATTAATCAATCATCATTATTTTTGGCAATTATAATAACAATAACAACTCACTTGAAATCCTTCTAATTCCCTATCAATCGCGTAAGTCTCATCAAAAGTGTAAACCTAAAATTATGTCAATTTTTTAATTAAATCGAAATATAAATTGAAAACAATTTCATACGCTAATTAAAGAAAAATATAAAATTGTTACGAAATATTCTTTATATTTAATCCTGACGAATTTTTTCATTAATTTCAAGTCAAAAAAATATAACATATTGTAATTATGTATTGATTTGTTTTGTTTTTATATATTTTTCTTTTATACTGTAAATATGAATCGATTCATTACTTTTCCTTTATATTTTCCTTCTCTTGGTGTTCCTGTTACATAAATGGATCCATAGGCATCAAAGAATTTTCCGGACGATACAGAATAACCTAAAAAATAATTCAATTATAAACATTCAAAATTGATATTAATATCATTTTATTATTATCAGAAATATTTACCAATGTAAGTATTAAAATCTTGAACATGTAACTCAAAAGTAGAAGGAGTATTAACATAAAAATTATTGTTTAAAAATTTATATCTTATCACAGCTCCTAAATTAATAAAAAAAAGGAAGTTTGAAAAATGATATCATATTTCCGTCCATTCAGTATTAGAAAAAAAAATCAAAAAATTGCCTCTAAAATAGTTAAAACCGGATGATCCAATTAGTAAACCATTCTCGTCCTGAAACAACAAATCACAATATTAATATTTAGAATATGTTAAATTAACTGAGAAAAATTATTATCTAAAGTTTAATTACGTATGTAAAAGAAGCTGATATTCCAACTCCAGCAGTTGAAAAACGACGAAAATTAAATTTTGTCACATTATTTACTATAAAATATAATAGTTAACTCGAATTTAAGATATGGAAAATTCATATATTAATTTACCAATGAAAATTCATGATATAAAGTAAATAGAATATACTCTACTTTCATGTTCAAACGGACTAATTCTCTTCACTAAAGTCATCTCTGGATTTAATATGTAACACGTGCCTAAAGGTAAATGATGTTCGTATATTTCCTCATCTCGGACAAATATAAATAATTTCCATAAATGTCCGCATACCTGATAGAATAGTATGAAATTTCTATTAGTGTCAAACTTTCATTAGCATCATTTAAACGATATGAAAAGTAATTTAAGTACAAAAATGCAAATAAGAAATTTTTTTATTTAGAAATAATTATGAAAATATTAAATAATATAATGTAAAATTAATTGAAGTTATTAAATTACTCATTTAAAGGATGATATGAAGTAACGTATATTCCTCTTTTAATGTAAATTTAGCTAGTTGGTTTCATGAGATACGGCAATGCAATACGAGTGCGATCTGCCTGCCGGTGATGTCTTACTGTGGACATTTAATGGTAAAATGGTTCCTATTTAGGTGTTAGACATACGTTTTCCCTGGCAACTGTCGGGCTTAATGTAAATTTGAGGTACTCATAATAGTGCTACCAGTGTTAAGCTTGGTTATTGATAACATTTTCATCTATAAGTATTCTTAATTTATTAATGTTATTATAATATATATTTTCAGAATGATATATTAATTGTTGATATTTTGTTATAAAGTATTATAAAGTGATCAAATCGTTTGAATATTGAATACTGAATGAAGCCATCACAGTATGTTCAGACATCATTATTACAAAAGCTTCAACTAAAAATGCTAGCTGAAGAAGAACTAAGCTTAAAATCATTCGAAAGTACAGAAGGAAAGAAAGTACAGATGCAAGATAGAGTTAATGTTTGAAAGTGTACAACAACCGTGTAATAATAAAAGAGTTCGAGACAGATCATAAATACACTACAATATTTGCTGTATCTATTGAATTATCCAAGTAAATTGGATGACGAAATGAGAAATTTACTGGCATGGAATATGTTATGTAACTAATTAAAAACCAAAGATTCTTCTGCGTACAACATTCTTATTTTTAGATTTTACAATAGCTAGAATGAAAGTGATATTATCACTTTTGATTTCGTACAGAAATTAGATAACAATAATTAGGAATTTATTCCTCTACTTCCTTTTGAATTTCTTATTTACTAATTTCTAGCAAAAAAATATCTGAAACTTCTAAAAATTTATATATTGCCTATCAGCAGCTTTAATTGTATATAAAATGATAAGCTTATTACGAATAACTTACTACAATATGTCCGTTTTCCTTCTTTTGTACATCCAAACTTACACCGAGCCACATATTTTTCTTTATTTCATTGATTTTCATCTCTGTTGGAGAATATACAAAACTTTGTTGTAAAAATAGTTTAATTTTTAATCTAGACATTAAAAATTTACCATGATTTAAAACAACGTTTTCACATTTTCTACTATTTATATCACACCTGTACAACGCACCCGTTGAGTTGGCTTTCGTCGCGGTAATTAAAGGTCTGGATCATTGAAAAAATTTAAATATTAAAATCCGTAATATGAACTAATAATAATATTAAAGTGATTTTACTTACATAATTCCTTGATTGTTTTTGTGTATGGCCACAGAAAATCCGAAATAAGAACCAGGATGACCTTTAAATGTAATCGCAGTCTTGGTTTCGAAATTCCAAGACATTACATTTGTACAGAATAAAAATAATAGTAATTTTTCCATAGAGAACAAATAAAATGAAGTTTGTAATATAAAACAATATAAATGCTTTGATAAAAGGAAGAGTTCCGCGTTGATACCGGAAGATTAATCATTTCATTTAGATTAAATATTAAAATATTTAAAACGTTAATTAAACGTTTGTAACGATTTGCAAATATTTTAAAATAATTTATTAATAAAATTATTAATATATATATTCTAGTAAGCCCAAAAATTACAAATTATTGTTTAATTAACATTTCATATTATAAAAAAAATATAGATATAATAAGTTAATTAAACATGTAGGCGTACAGGAAATTCTAGAAAAACTTCAATTTTAATTAATTTGCTAATATCAAAATTAGGCTTTAATTCTTTTTTCAATTTCAAAGAAAATTTGAGTCTTTATGGGACTATTTCTGTTTGATTTGACTTTACATCACGTGGTTTTCCATTTAAAATATTGAAAATTGCTCGATGAGAATGCTTGTTATTTATTGTAATAAATTTGTGTATTATATAGACTACTAACCATCAAAATTATTTTTATATTTATAATACAAAATTTGAATTTGTCAAAATATATAGTGAAATTATATAAAGTAGAATGAAGCAGCTTATACTAATGAATATGATCGTATCCAAATTCATGAAATTTTAAACTTCATTTTTTTAAAAATTCGTTGTTTTTTTATATTTTGAAAATCGTCGTCTTTTTATTACAGATAATTTGAATTTCAAGAATTTGCTGAAAGAATACGGCAAGAACTAATTAGAGATTTTTTGTCTCTACCCTCTAGACACTAAAAGGGCTTTTTAATCATAGTCGCCGCGGGTTCGACCAGGCTCAGATTGGAGTGGCCAACAGGTGAGGGAGAAGGCTCGATATATCTGGAGTAGACTCGTCTCAAAAATTCCTATAGTTGTTCACTCAGATTTGAACCCTCCAGAGGTGCAGATTGATGTTTTTAACCGCCTCGACCACCCGAAGAATTAGAGGAATTTGCTAATTGTAAAAACTTATAGCTTAAGTAAAACATAAAATATAATATTTAAAAAAGTAGAAATTATAAACGTCTTCATTACGTCCTTTCACACACCTCAGGAACAAAACTGTCTTTTTCCAGATGAAGTCGACACTTTGAGAAGCTACTCATTCATCATAATATGCAAAAATGATTTATAAACCATTCCCACAGTAAAATAATAATAATATATAACACATTGGCCAGTTTTGCTCCTGAAGTGTGTGAAAGCACGTAATAGAAACGTATATATTTTCTTCTATTTTTGAAAATATTAATGTGGCCCTAGCCAATGTGTTAATTCATAATATGTAATAATATTTAAATTGAAGCTAAAATTAACTGATAAAATATATGATATATCAATATCCGTAATAAATAAGTTTTTACAATACCGAAAAATCGACATATCCACATATAGCCTAAGTAGATTTCATATTATCTTAAAAAATTACGGAATATCATAAGAAAAGTTGCAAAAGTGAAAATTAACAGATAATCCTCGTGGCCTTTACATCCACAGAACACTACTAAAGCAATATTATAAAGAATGCCATATGTCTTTTCTTAAATTAACTGAGCAATTTGAAAAAAACTTGTAGACTTATTTTTTCCCACTGTTGTCCTTCTTTCCTTAATTTTAGTTAAGAACGGAGTTATGTAGATGAAAGCTGAGATCATATGTGGAAAGCTTAAGGACAGGAGCCCCGGACTACATACGAACTTCCGAATTTTTGACAAGATTTTGTAAAGCCTTTGTATCAAAACGTTACGTGATGGAAACATTTGAGAGATCGATTTTAATTGCATCTGTGGGTTCCCAGACGAGGTTCGAACTCGAGTAAACCGTGAAATTCTTGCGCGACACAAAATGTAAACAACGAGACTCGGAACGGTTCGAGTATGTGTCAAACTATCTGTCAAGGTCTTAGCGGAAGACAAACTCTAACACGAGCGCTCATAAACAGGTAGATCTTTGACTCGTGTGTCTAAAAAATGTTGGTCGAGATAAACCTTTTCGAAGAAAAACAAGGGAATTTTTGATAGATGAAAAATGATCGTTAAACTCTGAAATGACGTCAGAAAATGGTAAATAATGGCCTGAGTTATGAGTGCAGGTGTTATTATTTTATAAACAGTCACCGAGCAGAGTCGACAAAGAGGTATCAGATGGACACCTCGAATCGGACCTTTCCCGCGACCCGAAAAAGTTTCGTCTTGCACCTGGAGACAAAGGAGAAACCAATCGGGAAGCGAGGAATGGGACGAGGGACCAATCCGAAATGCGAACAGTGGGGGAAAACTATAAAAATCGGAACTTCAAGGTCGAAAGAGAGTCTCCTCCGGATTAAGCCTACAGTGGTGATTTAGATTGTGTTGTGCATCCGCCGATCACCGAGGACGCCGCAACGTAACAACGAACTTCTGCTTCGTCCAGATATCCTTCTCGTCCGCCCGAACTGCGACCGATCACGCGAACATTCGCCGTTCCCAGGAGCACCGAGATTTTGGAATTGTCCATTATCGATGTAAGCATGAATTCGAACAAATAAACGGATTTTATCTTGTAAAACACTTGTACATCATTTGCCTCCTTCGCCACCGCCCACATACGCGGTTTCCCTTAGGCTCATTCTGACGCGAGATAGACTTTATTCCCCCTCAACGTCGGCAAACTTACACATCCATAGTTAGTAAAAATCACATCTCAAAGTCCAAACAATTTTTTATTAGTTGAAATTTGTAGACCTTGTTCAATTTTAGGATCTTACTTTTTGCATTCTTAAAAAAGTAATCAAGCATCTTAGAATTTTTTACAATTAATATTCAAACAATTATTTTCAAATGGTTGTGAAATTTATACAGTTACGATCAAAAGCGTTGTATTAGGACTTAATTAAATTAACTAATGTAAAAATTATTCATGATAAACCAGCTTTGAGACAGGAAACACTTCTATTGCGAGTAAGCACGGACATTTTTAATTGGTCAATATAACAATAACACCAGCTGTGTTCTAAAAAGGTAGTACTGTAATATTTCTTATAAGAATTACAATAGAATTTAACTATTCACATATATTAAATAAATATCGAAAAAAATTATTATGTAATATGTAGAAAATATTCGATTTAACAAAAATTTAAATTTAATATTGTAAATATATTCTTCACAGAAATGAAACCAAGTTTTTGTCGGACATAACTCTATGTATTTGTTTGATTTTAATAATTTTATTGATTAATTTTAGCATTCTTAAATATCTTTCATCACTTATGTTTTTCTAGAAATATAAATGTTATATGTTTGCTGTAATTCGTTACCTATATCTGTAATCAGGGCTAGTTTTAACATTAGGCGAACCTAGACGACCGCCAAGGGACATCAGCCTTACTCATGAACAAAAAAAAAGATACATCATTAAGTAGTGTTAATTAATAAAAATCTTTTTAATGTTACTGTAAAGTTACAAATTCACAAGATTTGCATTTCGTCTTCAGTTCGTTGAGGCACTTCCAATGATCGATAATATGTTATAACCACAAGGAAACAAACAATCTGAAAATTATATATAAAATATCAAATAGTCATATCTTTATACAGTAGAGCGTCGTTTATCCGAATCAATTGGGGACTGGGGTTGTTCGGATAACTTATTTTTCGGATAACCAATTATGTACGAAAAAATATATTAATTTATTCCATGTTGAAATTTTTCTCCGTTGCGTGTCGCTTGGCGTTGAATTTTCGTCGATGTTAAGCCTAACGAAGACTATTGTATCGTTAAAAATTATTTTTTTATTTTGTACAAACAAAATAAATATATTGAAAAATATAAAAACAATAAAAAATTATACTTCAGAAGTTAATTTAGTATCAAAAACGTAAAATATTTGAGTAGCCNGTCGATTCTTTCGTATTTGAAGCAATTTGGAAATCGAAGTGGAATAGAATTTAACATTAGTAAATAATATAAAATAAATATTGAAAAATATAACGAAATAATTACGGCTGATAGATATACTATATTATATCTAAATTAATAGATGTTATATGTTTTTATCAAACCAAGAATTGGCATTTAGAAGGCATAGGGAATCTGTTGGATCTAATAACAGAGGTAATTATATTGAACTTGTTTATTTATTAAGTACGTCAGATAATCTATTAAAAATATATTTAGAGAATTAACTGATTGCTCCTGGAAGTCGGCTTCTTACAGAAACACAACTTCCCTATCATCAAATGTCACGGTACGCCACTGCAGTCCTGTGAAAATATTTACAGAACTATAATATTTCTTATAAGAACTACAATAGAATTTAACTATTCACATATATTAAGTAAAAATCGAGAAAAATTATTAACTAATATGTAGAAAATATTCAATTTAACAAAAATTTAATATTGTAAATACTGTATATTCTTCCTAGAAATGAAGCCAAATTTTCGTCGGGCATAGTTCTATGTATTTGTTTGGTTTTAATAATTTTATTGATTAATTTTAGCATTCTTAAAAAGCTTTCATCATTTATGTGTTTCTAGAAATATAACTGTTATATGTTTGCTGTAATTCATTATCTATATCTGTGATCAGGACTAGTTTTAACATTAGGTAAACCTAGACGCAGTGCCGTAACTAAGCAGGTGCAACAGGTGCACCCGCACAGGGCCCACTTGGAAAGGGGGCCCAAAATGCAGGTATTTGTTTTATTATTTTCCCAAACATAATTAATTAAGGGATCTAAAAGCAAATTCTCGCACAGGACACAGGAATGGCTAGTTACGGCACTGCATAGACGGCCGCCTAGGAAGTCAGCCTTACTCATGAACAAAGAAAAGATACATCATTAAGTAGTGCTAATTAATAAAAAAACTTTTTAAATATACATATTATTTTTATAAATATCCACGTATGGGTGGGTTTTTGTGTGTGCTTGCGTATGATAATATACATACAGTGACTTAAAAAATGTTTACATAATTTTTTGAAAATGACTATTGCATCGACATATAAAAATATTCACAGAAAAAACTATAAAATATTTTATATTAACAAATAAATTTACAGATTTTTTTCACAATGTTACTGTAAAGTTACAAATTCACAACTTTTCTATTTATTCTTCAGTACGTTGAGGCACTTCCAATGATCGATAATATGTTATAACCACAAGGAAACATACAATCTGAAAATTATATATAAAATATCAAATATTCATATATTTATATTATTAAATTAGTACATTTACAAACATCGCTAGACTCGATACATAATATAGCTAGACATCAACAAAATGTCCGAAATTCCATCGGGCTAGCTTACGGCTAATTACATAACCAATTTGGCTCTAGAGGTAAACGTTAGGCGCCATCTCGTATTAACATTAATAAATTAATTTAAATAATTTAGAACCGCTGGGAGAAAAAATCGGCCCCGAGCGGGACTCGAACCATAACTCTTGCTTATCGTGTAAATGCGTTGCCATTTACGCTATCCAGACCTACTGATTTATTTAGTAATTAGCCTTAAACTAGCACGATGGAATTTCGGCATTTCGTTGGTGTCTAGCTATCAATATATTAGTATATTTATTTGTGAATAAATTTTATAAATGTAAAAATGTATATGTTACGTGCGTTGCAACAACTTACATGTAATCCTAGAGTAGCCAGAAGTATAGCTGCACAAATAAGAAGGAGCTGCAATATATATTGTAGTAAAATTATCTAATCAGAAATTTAAAATTTTATATTTAATCCTAGAAATAATAAGATAAATTTTCCATTAATAAGAAAAGCTAACACGGACTTCCTAGACAGTTTCCTTTTATATATAAATATTAGGTGGGATGACCTCTCCCGTACCTCGACAAACTAAAGATCCACGGGGATAATTGCAGTTACTTTAACTAAGTTCAGCGGCCATCACACAATGCAGAATCCTAAGCGGATAGCCCCCTTATACTCACTTGAAGTCCATCAGTAGCCAAGCGGTTCCGATCCCTAAACACTGGGAATTTGGTGTGGGTTTGAGCCTCGCCAAGACGGGTTAGCCACGTGGAGTTTTCCGAGTTTCTCCACGTCTGTAACGCCAGTTACCCTTAAAAAGACCTCCCGGAAGGCATTCCCCTAGGCAGATCGCCCAAGTGTTGCGTCACAATGCAGATTCGCGTCATTCCCAGTTGAAGTGTCCGGATCGACAGCACTCGCGGAAAATCCAGGCAATCGTCGCCGGACTCGATTTAGGGCCCCTCCGTGCGGCTAGTTCCTGATCCAAACTCAAACTTTCCCGCTCTCGGAGAGAGATCAAGTTTGGATCGGGAGCTTCGGGAACATTTCTTCGCTGGTCTTTTCTGGATATATCAGACACCGGCTGTTATCCGTCAACCATTTCCATTTTGGGCCTGATCAAACCCATATATAGACCATTTTTTTGTCCTGATGGTCGCAGAAAAACATTATCTTAGTATCCATAGAACAGAAAATGTTAAAAGCCAAACAAAAAAGCAAGTTGACCATCTTTTGCTTCAATCATCAAAACTGAATTTAATTTACTAGTGATTACATTTTAAAATTTTAATTTTTAAAATAATAATTTTTATAAATTTACTAGCAGATAAGCCCGGCGTTGCTAGGGCAAAAAGTAACAATAGCGAAGATTAAGATTATTACATTACAGCCAATCTTACCCGTTTTCACAGAATGCAAGAATTAGGTTCCGTTTCCAGACTAATTAGAAAATTTTAGATGGGTCTAAAAATATGTTCGATTTCCCGCAAAAACGCAAAAACCCGCATCTGCACCTGTAAATCTTGCACGTTGCTTTCTCTTAACACTTCCATTGTTGAAGCCTTAATCCTGTCTCTCTTCCTCGCGGGGGGAATTTCGAAAAATCCCTTCTTAGTGTGCGTTCTCGTGACGTATCCTAACTGTGTACCAAATTTCAACTTTCAACTCTTAATCGCGCTGAAATGCAACGATGAAATGCTCGTATACACGCGCGCCACCTATCGTAGGATAAATGTACTATGCCAGAAACCTTCGCGGGAGTGTATTAAACAACTTCCCAAAGTTTCGTGGCAATCGGATAAATGGTGTAGTAATGCATGAAGGACAGACAGTCATACATTCGTTTTTATATATATAGATTTGAGTATTAAAAGAGAGTACTGTATTAACTTTTCCATTATTGTCACTTTTCTATTAAATAATAAATAAAAGTTTTTAAAATTCAAAGTAAATGTTAAACGTAACAATTAACAATCAAAATTCTCACCGTAATCACTCCATACAAAATTCTGTAGGTACTGCTGTATAAATGCAAAGCCACTACAAAAAAGCCAATAATTGCGGCAAGTTGAGAGAGCATTGAAATCATCAACCAAATCATCCATGGTATTAAGGCCAAACGTTTTTTCTGGAAAATTATTAAAATATCTTAAAGTTTATATTATTTATACTTTACTTTGAAATATTCCACTTACCTTAATCACGGCGTACACCTGAAGCAAACTGAGTAGAAGGAATATTAAACAGAATGTTAAAGATGAAGCGTGCACCGCAATAACTAAAATCATAACAATTATCTCTTTACTATTTCATTTACATGAGATTAAAATTTTCGATAACTTAAGATGAAGAAAGTAAACTATATTATAAATAGCAATAAATTTTATTTAAAAACACTTACAAAAATATTTTGAAGACGGATGAAATTCGGAGATAGACCAAATGGCTATGACAGTAATTAAACCGATTGCAGACACAACCTATAATAAATGCATATATATATGCATACAGTACTTTATATATAGGCCTATATAAAACAGCAAGAGAAGTAAAAACTAAAAAAATGATCCATCCCAGATTTTTATATTTTTGGACTCGGGACCTCGAAACGTCGAGAAAGGCAAAAATATTCGAAAATTTTTTTCTGTACGTATGGATGTTAATGTGCGTGTGTGTTTGTGTGTGGCACGATTTTGTTTACCCTCTTTGAAACTTAATAACTCCTGTGCCTTTTGTCGAAAATTTCAGAAATTTTGCAGGAGGTATGGGGAGATAAAGGGGATAGTGTCATATCTCGAATATGGTGGGACTTACTGACGATTTTCCTCGTTATTGGCATTTACAATTTTTTATAAAACCCATCCCTATCTGAAAACGAGCAATTATTTTATTTTGATATCGTCACAATGCCGGGCTGCAAGTTTTAATCATATTTATTAATTTATTTAATCTAAAATATATGTTTCTTTACCTCAATTTAGTATTGTAGTGCCCATGTCCCATGTACAGTACATCATACTTTCCCTTTAACAATAGAGTCGTGCCGAAAATCTAACACCTTACAGGGGGGAAAATTTTGAATTGAAATAACATGACTTCTGGTTTGCATCGGAATTTTTAATGAGTAGTACGAGTATCCATTTTTTGCAAAATTAAAGTATACCTAATTTATTAAAAAATTTATTTCATGTTTTATTGAAAGACAGTTAAATCGTCACTGACTATACATTTAGGAATCAGAGTTGCCGATTTTTATAGGTCAATTTCTCCGCTCCCAAACGCGTATAGTAAGTCTAAATATCTTGTTCAAAATAAAATTGTTTTCTTAAGTAGTGTGCAAAAATTTTAGATTCTTCTATAAAGGGGTTGCCAAAATATAAGCAATTGAAAAGTGCGAAAATTGCCAAAAAACCTGTATTTCCTTCTCTTCTTCAACAGGCACTGCAGAAGCTCCAAGGGGAAAACTACCGGGTCTAGAGTGCGCTAATTTTAAACTTAACCCTCTATAACATTTGATAGACTACAGGCAACAAACCCAATTCGCCTTTCTAATTTTTAACGGGAATTTTTACATTTGTTTTCATGCACTGTATTCTGTTGTCTACACTCTAAGTTACAATATTAGTTTAAAATCTAAAATTTAGATGGCGTTACTTGTCATAATTTTGAATTTTTCATTACTGATTTGAACATTTGAACAAGTCGGTGCATATCGCGAATATAAAAATCTGAAAATAATAGTTTTAGAAGCTGCTGGTGTTTGTTTATGTGAAATTCTTAAAGGTAAATAATTGAATTTTGTTATCTAATGTTATCTTCGAGAATTTTATAGTTTTTTATTGGATAATCTGGTATTTAATGTTTGTATCTTGTGAGCTACATCATGTGAAAAGGGTAGCTGTCTTATATGAAGAGTGTAGTTAGTCACCATGGCTATTTTCGTGTTTCAGGATGGCTCACAAACATTGCCTTCGTGAAGACGATATTATTTCTGAACTCCGTGATGATTTTGAGAGTGAAGATGGCCTGGATTTTGATGACGACAGCCTCGCCAACCCCGATTTTGACCCCGAGCTTGGAGAGTTAGCTGAGGAAACTCTGATAGATGAAATTGATATGGAGGATATAATGGAAAATCTAGAGGATGACCACATTGATCTTTCTCCTGACGTAGGACCGCTCCCTTCAACTTCAAGTGCTGCAGATCCTTCAGTTCCCATAGCAAAACGACAGAAACCCGGAAAACTAAACTTGCCCTGGAAAAAGAAAAACCTTGAATTGAATGCACAGCAGCTGGCATTTATCGGCAATGAATCACTAGATTCTAACATCTTAGACCTTGAAAGTCCTGTCCAGTTTTTTTCTTTACCTGTTTCCACCAGAACTTATCAAGAGAATATCGGATGAGACTAACCTTTACCTGGTACAAAGGGATCCCAATAACACTTTTCGTGTATCTGAAACGGAAATCCGGCAATTCATTGGTCTGGTGTACCTCATGTCACTAATTCAACTGCCCAGAGTTACCAACCACTGGAGACCCGTCTTTGGAACACCACTTATTCAACAAACAATGGCTTTGAACAAATTTGAAAAGATTAGACAGTTTCTGCATTTCAATGATAATAGCAAATTTCTTCCTCGGACTGACCCCAATGCTGACAGGATTTTCAAAATCAGACCAGTTATTGATGCCTTGAACGCAACATTCAGCAAAGTTTCACTAGAAAAGAACCTTTGTGTGGATGAGCAAATGTGCTCCACCAAAGCCCGAAATTTGCTGAAAAGATACAACTCCAAGAAACCGCACAAATGGGGGTACAAAATCTATGTCTTGAGTGGCGTTTCTGGGTTTGCCTATAAGACAGAGGTTGAAACAGGCAAAGAGAATATTGTTATTCAAGGAGAACCAGATTTGGGAGCCTCATCCAATGTTGTAATGAGATTGTCACGTATGATCCCTAGGCACCAAAATTTTAGGCTGTACTTTGACAACTATTTTACTTCTCTGCGTCTCCTAGAATATTTAGCCAAAGAAGGAATCCTCAGTCTTGGTACTATTAGAAGGAATAGGATTCCCAATTGCAAACTGTCATCAGAGAAGTTGATCATGAAGAAAGAACGAGGATATTCAGAAGAATACGTAGCCAGCATCGATGTGTCAACAGTCGCATGGAAGGACAATAAAATTGTCACCTTGGCTTCCACATTTGCTGGCCAAAAACCTGAAACTGAAGTCCAGAGATATGACAAAAAGAACTCGAGCTATGTAAACATCAAACGACCTAATGTAATTGGCGAGTATAATCGTTTTATGGGTGGCGTAGATCTTATCGACAGCATTATGGGCATATATAAGATTCGAATACGGAGCAAATGTTGGCACATGCGCATATTCTATCATTACTTGGACCTCACGATGGCCAACGCATGGCTGCTTTATAAAAAAGTGTACAAATACAAAAATATTTCTCAGAAGACCATCATGGCTTCAGCAAATTTCCGTCTGGAGGTTGCAGAGACACTATGTAAAATGGGGACGAAATCTAGTTTTTCGACACGGCAATCTCTACAAGGTGAGATCTTAGCAAAGAAACATAGAGGACCTGCTCAGCATGTGCCTCCACAGGCCGTTCGTCAAGACCAAATTGGACACTGGCCTCAATGGGCTGATAAAAAAATCCGTTGCAAATTCCCAAAATGCTTGGGATTTACTCACACTGTATGTGAGAAATGTGGCGTGGCTCTATGCTACACTAAAAATAAAAACTGCTTCAGGAATTTCCACCTTTCATAAACCATCATGCATAATTAGAATTTTTTTGAAATTATTGCTTAATGTTACCTGTAAGCTTCACTCCCAATTTTGTATTTTTTGCTCCAAAATAAAAACAAAAAATTTTTTTTAATTATGTGTTTATTATTTTCCTAAACTCTGCCTAAATTTGTTACAATAATTAATATATATGTTTTTGAGTTATAGAGGGTTAAGCTTTGATTGTTATCAGTGAAGTTCTGGCAAAACTTTAGGGTCGATAGGTCAAAGTTCACGGGGGTTCTCCATAATGATATTTTACTTTTATCGCTTAATTTTACACTTGTTAGGAAAAATATTGACTGGAAACTTGATGGAATGACTTTATTCAAAATGTTATCCACAATAATAAAAGCTCAAATTTATGCACATTAACATGAGAAATTTCACCAGAGCATATTTTTAAATGAATGCAAATTTTCTTAAAGAAATGTTTTTATGCTTACTATTTAATACGATTAAAAATGTATTACTATTACATGTTATAGTATTAATTCTTTTATTTCTAAGCTATTTATTTTATATTAGGAGTAATATAAACTATTTTATCTTTTAGTTCATAATTAGATGTAATTTAGTATATCGCTTTTCTGACATCCAAAATCGATTATAATAAAGACTATATATTTTTAAAAAACTTTATTGAATTAGAAGAGTATTTAACAAAAAAAGAAAGGTTTTGAAATATTAAAATAAAGTTACATGCTTAACTTATCACACTACACTTTTTTTTGCCGAGATTTTTATTGAAAAACTAACGTTTTCGGCCTACTCTATAGGCCAGGGATGGCCAACACGTAGACCGCGGTCGACCGGTCGACCGCAAATGTTTTGAAAGTAGCCCGCGAAGCTAAAGTTGAACAATTTGCTTTCACTTAAATTAATGTTTAAAAATCTTAATTCGATAATTTATTCTTACAATAATAGACTGTCTGTGCAACGTACCCATACTGTTTGTATTTATTCCGATGAACAATGCAAATGAATGCTAACGCATGCGCATATAAAAATCCTAAAATTGTTTGCCCATAGTCGCCCGCAGTCTATATTTTACCAAAAAAGTAGCCCTAAGGGATAAAAGTTTGGCCACACCTGCTATAGGACCTCCTCAGGCTTAACGATAGTAAAAGAACATTGGCGTTCCATTAAATAGAATACATAAATTTAAATACAAAAGATAATAACGATAAAATAATACAAATACAATAAAAAACAAAGTCAGACCTAGTAATAGAAGTAACTCATAGTCTTGCCTTAGTTTATAGTTACTTCTTTCATCAATTACTACAATGTTTATTTAAAGTATTAACTAGTACATTTATTTTTATTTATTATTTTCTATTACTAGGTCTGACTTTGTTTTTTATTGTACAGTATTTGTATTTGCATTATTTTTCCAGTTATTTTCTTGTTTTTTCCGTTCTTAATTTTTGTATTTAAATTTATAGGAAAAGGTGGTATTATGGAACCATTTCATTTCGAACTGATAATAAAGGCGAACTGTAGCGAATTGTGGCAGAACTGCACTAGGCAGACATCCATAGCAAGGGGAAAACCCGTTTCACTTCAGTTAAACGGTTGTCCCTAGTGAATTAGCATATTTGTGTTTTTCGAAATTCGAAAGTTTTGAATGCTAAGTGAATTTAATTATTTCTAAAATATAAATCGTGAAGGTTCACTGGTGCATGTATTCCGTTCCAGAGACTTAGGGGTACATATTAATCTGTATGATGTTCACGTTTTTTAAAATTTGGTCTTGACAGACATAAGTTAATTCAAGATGGCGATTCCATTGGTGCTTTTAATATAGAACCTAACTCATCTGGGAACCCAACTCCTCCGAACTCTATTTGCAAGCAGACATTCGTCAGGAGCAATTTGTGAAAAAGACACTAGGTAGAAAGCCAATTCTTCCTGAGAATATCGAAAAAGAGCTGCTGGAATACATATTGTTGATGGAGGTCATATTTTTCTATTATAAAAGTATTTTTTCGATAAAATATATTGCAGTAAATAATTTTGTAATTATTTAACATTCTTTATACTTTCCTATTTGTTTTTGGATACATTAAAAGCATTTTTTGAAAACATACAATAATATTTATATTACCACCCGATTTTCTCTAAGCCTACTTTCTGACTTTTTGTACAGAAGCCTTCAAAAACCATACTTATAGTTACACTAGCGAAAAATCCAATTTGTAACATTTAGTTTAATAGTTACCAGTACTTTTCGCACAAAAAATGTGGATGTAGTTATGATACTTTGTTTACAATTCACTAAAATGAAAATGGGGTTCCGTAATACAACCTTCTCCTTTATGTATTCTATTTAATGGAACGCCAATGTTCTTTTTCTATCGTTAAGTCTGAGGATAGCCTATAGAGTAGACCGAAAACGTCAGTTTTTCAATAAAACTATCTCGGCAAAACAAAGTGTAGTCTGATAAGTTAATTATTTGCTGAGCACGTTCTGTTTAATATTACATGCTTGATTTACAATGATTAATACTTTGATTTATTTAAATTAACTTCAAATAAATTTCAAATGTCTTTGAAAAATAATGATGATAAAAGGAATTTCACTCATTAAATCAGAAAGTGAAGTTTAATTTTTACTGTTTAAATAAATCAAAACGATATAAAATATACATGCTTATAAAGTTTAGTAATATTAATTAAAATATATAAAAAGTGATTGTCTAAATAAATTTAAATTTAATGTAATAATAATTTAATAATTACTTACAGTTGTATAAATCCCCGATGCTAGCGAAGCATCTTTACTGTTTTTAAAGCAGCAGCATTGGTGTAGTTGACATTGATACTTCATTTTTAAGTTTTCTAAAGATACAATATATGTTAAAACTTCTCAACGTTCGATAGCACCTCCCAACGATCTAGAATAAACCGAATTCATTAATTTAAGAATACATTTAATAAAGAATATTGAAAAATATCATCATCGGATATTCTACGTATTAAAATTGCGCAAGTTATTTTCGATAGAGTTTCACAAACCCACGCAGAATCTGGAGAAAGTAAAGTGGTAAACCAAGGCCGTCTAGATGATACAGGCAGTAAACCTGAAGCCGAAACTTTTGGTGACGCATTCCTCGGATCCGTTAGAAACACGTTAGAACAAGATAGTCCTGAACGAGATTTCATTTGTGATCGGATTAGCTGTGGTTGGATGCAGATGTTAAAAAAAAAATTATTAGTTGTAAACTACTTCCATGGATTAATATTAAATTAATAAAGTAAGTTAAACTTGAATTACAATAGATTGATGTTCACATATTAAATTTTAAAGAAAATGAGTTATTTTTATTCATGAACGCTAAGCCTAACTGATCATTTCAATATACGGTAGAACCCCCTGTAACGCGGGTTCATATAATGCGGATTCGTATAAAGACGCTAAAAGAGACTCCTAAAATGCGGTAAAACGTCATCGCCGACTCGTGTCGCGACAGGATTGGTCGAATCTGGACCAATAGTGGACGAGCAGCCGAACTACTTACACGCTGCGGAGAGTTTAGGCGGTAAGTTCAGTTTACTATCGTCTGTACAGTATATAGTCCTAAATTAGGTACTGTAAGTCTAATACAGTACTGTAATTTTATACATTTCTTGTGAAAAAACATTTCTTATTCAATGGTCATAAAAATTACTTCTATTAATGATGTCTCCAAAGTTCAACGAATTTTTCGCAGAAAAATAACTTATCAGAAAACAAGCTTAAGCAATGGCGTCGTCGAACGGTGCACACTCGGTAAGTAACCCTACAATGTTTTGTTTATAGCATAGTTTATACAGATTATTCCCAAAAAATTATACGTGTTTTGGAAATGTTGAGTCAAATTAGTCTAGAATCGACTAATTTTATGGAAGAAAACCTTTCAAACAGCCGTAGTCCGTAAACCTCACACGTGCCGGGCTGTAATTGGCTCATGTATTTGAGGATTCCTACAACGCGAAATTTTTATAAAGCGGACGTATCTACCGCGTTATAGGGGGTCGACTGTAAATGATTTTTAAAAAAATTTATATTTTGATACAATAGACCCCCCATAACACGGTAGATACGTTCCGTTTTATATGAATTCGGTGTTTTACGAGTCACTTAAATACATGAGCCAATCACAGCCCGGCACGTGTGCAGTTTACGGACTACGGCTGTTTGAAAGGTTTTCTTCCATAAAATTAATCGATTCTAGACTAATTTGACTCAACATTTCCAAAACACGTATAATTTTTTGGGAATAATCCGTATAAACTATGCTATAAACAAAACATTGTAGGTTAATATGTAAATTTTCGACTATAAATTCGTATCTTCTATTATCAGGACTTATTATACTGGTTTTACAGATAATATTACAAAGCTGTAAAACCAGTATAATAAGTCCTGATAATAGAAGATACGAATTTATAGTCGAAAATTTACATATTAATAAGAAAAAAGGACATTGAGGCAATTTAATTAAAACATTGTAGGGTTACTTACCGAGTGTGCACCGTTCGACGACGCCATTGCTTAAGCTTGTTTTCGTCGCGGAGCAGCGCACCAAACGGCGGCCGCGTTTTCTGACATGTTATTTTTCTGCGAAAAATTTGCTTAACTTTGGAGACATCATTAATATAAATATAGTTTTTATGGCCGTTAAATAATAAATGGTTTTCAGTAGATCCGCTGCTCGTTTAAACTCAACAGTTTGTGCAATATCCGCTATTGGTCTAGATTCGACCAATCCTGTCGCGACACGAGTCGGCGATGACGCTTTTGTGAACCGCTAGGGAGGTTGGAGGTCTCCCTTTCCAGCGACAGGTCGTTAAACCTTCTCACTGTCAGGATGGATTACAGTTTATCCTTTTCCCTGCGGTAACGGGATTTAATGTTTCGAATCGAGTGGCGGAGGGAGGAGTGCCGTCGGTAAGATGACAGGCGATATACGAGTAAAAGAGGACACCAATTTAACAAGATAACAACGATTTATTAGCTACATAGATATTACAATAACTAATTTCAAGGGAAAAATCTGAGTCCCTAAAACGCGAAGGGCCGAGAGAGAGAGTTCACAAAAATTTGTTCCATACCTCTTTCTGATGATAATCCTTTGAGGAAAAAAATTTGTTTCTCGTTGAGGTAAATACGATTAGACGTAATATTTGAAGGATCACGTAGGATTCGTAGGACAGAGTATTCGTAGGATATGATTCTTAGGACAATTATTGGTAGGATATAATATTCGTAGGACATAGTATTAAAGTGACAGCGGATGAACGACTCCCCCGAGAGGGGGAAGCAAATGGCTTTTATAGTTTCGTCGTGGGAGAATGGTCATGTGACCAATTGTTGTAAGGTAAAAGGTACGCGGATGGGTCAAAATTGTCCCCGGGCCCATGCTAACTATCAACTTAGGAGTTGGAATGTAGGATTGTTTTCGAAATGGACGGATGTTTACCCTGAACGAAAGGGGAGATTGGAATTTTTCCCTTTTTCTTTTAAGTTAGGTTTTAGTTTAGAGTTTAAAGGAAAATTTAATTGGGGTTTAGAAAAGTGCGGGATATTAATCGGGAAATTCGGTAAAAATTCCGGATTTCACACTTTACTATATTATACGAGTCTCTTTTAGCGTGTTTATACGAATACGATCGCAATTGTTTCGCCGTCTTATACGAATCCGTATTATATGAACCCGTGTTATAGGGGTCTACTGTAATTTAATGTAGTTTGGTTATTTTATTTTTCCCAGTTGAGTAAATAAGATAACTTATTAATAAAATAAGAATTTGGAACTACGATAAAGCGTCGATTATCCGAATCAATTGGGGACTGGGGTTGTTCGGAAGATCGATGTTTCGGATAACCGATTATGTACGAAAAAATATATTAATTTATCCCATGTTGAAATTTTTCTCCGTTGCGTGTCGCTTGGCGTTGAATTTTCGTCGATGTTAAGCCTAACGAAGACTATTGTATCGTTAAAAATTATTTTTTTATTTTATACAAACAAAATAAATATATTGAAAAATATAAAAACAATAAAAAATTATACTTCAGATGTTAATTTAGTATCAAAAACGTAAAATATTTGAGTAGCCCAAGACATAGCCAAAGATTGCAGCGCCACAGCACTGGCGAAAATTTAAATTTGCCGACTGGAATTCTTTCGGATGATTGACTTCCGGATAATCGACGCTCTACTGTATATACATTTATCATTTTTAGATGTAAATACTGTATACATATAAGCAAATGAACAATATAATACTAAACTTGTTTAAACTATTGTAAAATTTAAACAAGGTTAGATTTACCCTAGGTATCCAAGATAGCAGCCCATCCGGTAACCTCGACGGCATGCGCGTTTAGAAATGAAATGTAGATGGCGCTTATCATACTGACGGTTTCGTATGCAATAGATTGAATTCTGATTGATTACATTTAAATTTATTTAACATTTTTTATACAAAGACCAGTTTCTAACATAAGATGCATATATACAGTATACCTTGCATACAAATGTACTCTATATTTTATGTATTTAAAACTAAAACTTTATACTTTTTCAGATTTTTTTTATATGCATATTTATAAACAGCAATTTAAATTATTTTCTTTAATTTTAAATGCCATGAAAATGTGTGCCTGGTTGTATGTCTAATTATGGTATACAGAAGGAATACACTAATGTTTTCAGTTTTCCCAAAGATCCTATTCGATGTAAACAATACATTAAAGCAATACATAGAAAAGATATTGAACCAAGTACTAATTCTGCAGTTTGCATACATCATTTTGATGAACAGTTTATTATTAGAGAAGATAGCGCAGTGCGTGATGATGGTACTATTCTCACTATTCAACATAAACATCCTAGTCTAAAAAAGGATGCATTTCCTACAAAATTTCCAAATCAGCCATCATACTTATGTACTATACTTCCAACAAAAACGTGCAATCCAGAAGAAAGATCAACTGAATTGCTTGAAAGAGAAGAAAAAAAGTGTAAAAAGTGGTTATCCACAGATAAGATTAATTTTAAGGAGTTAGAAAAAATTGGAAGGAAAAGAATTCCTGAAGATTGAATTACAATACTATCTGAAATGGATTCATTACAATATATTTCTTTTTTAAAAATAGATGTTACACAATGTCCAAAAATTATTATTGGTATCAAAGTTATGGAAGATTTATCTGTTAAAATATGGCAAAATGAAATTTCGATTGCTCTATCAAAATTTAAGTGGATATTAGGTGATAGCATGAAATGTGATCTGTGGAGCAAGTTTGTTTAATTAATTGAATTCATATAAGTCAGATATGCATCCATTTGGATTACTGAATATCTAGAAACTGATCCAAATTCCAGTCTTTCAATGAAATAAAGTTTTATTTGTGAACAAATAAATCTTACAATAAAAGTGCCAAAATAATCATCAGAAACACTGATGTTTTCTTGTAAGTTTTTTTCACATATCCTGCAGCATACATACTAATTCAAAATATCTCAATACTGATACTGCCAAATCCTGTTTATCTTAAAAAAAATGGTAATGGATTTAGGTCATTATTAATCTGGAATAAGTAATTCACATATTACTTACCTGCATGAAAAATCTGAAATTTTAAATAAGGAAGAATGCATTGTGAATTTATTATTTAAATAAGGAATAATGCATTGTGAGATTTATGTCAAACCCAAATTATTGTACAAAGGTGGTTGAATTGAAGTAATGTCAAAAAATATTGAAAACACCGAGGAAACTACAATGCAAGTTTTTATAATATCTTCAGTATTTTCCAAAAACAAAGATGTAGTTGCATTATTTCCCATTAAAAATTTAACTGGCATAAAATTACATGTAGTGTGTTAAAATTGTTAAAAGAATGTGGATACAAAGTGATAACAATTATATATAATAATAATAGAATTAATTGTGTAATGTTTGAAAAATTTTGTAATGGTTTGTTAACAACAAATATTCAAAATCAATATTCATCATCAGACAAAATATTTTTATTATTTGATTCAGTATATTTATTAAAATGTATCAGAAACAACTGGTTAAACCAGCATGACAATAGGCAAACATTTGTTTTCTCTACATTACAAAATTCTGTTTTATTTGATTATAATAATTTACTTCCTGGCACATGTTTTGCTAATTTGCAGTGCCTAAAAACAATAAATTTTCAAGAAGAAAGTAGTACTATTAAATTAGCTCCAAAATTATTCAAGAGGGTGCTTTATCCATCAAAGTTAGAGAGACAGAATGTAGCACTAGCTTGCAGTATATTTAATTAAAAAAAATGCTGCTTTGACAATCAAACAGCAAATGCAAAACAGTATGGAAACTTCTTACTTTCTAGATATAATCGCCAAATGGTGGAAAATACTAAATGTAAACATCCACATAAAAGAAAAATTCTAAAAGACAAATTTTCTGAACCAATAACAGATATTTTGGATTTTAAAGTTATATTTTTAAAAGACATGTTTAAATGGTTCCAAGTATGAAATAATTATCATTAATTATTATAATCATCAGGTTGCTCAAATGTCCAGTAATCAACATGGGAAATTAACAGTAAAAACTCAAAAAGAATTAGAGCATACAATTAAAGCAATGTATGAACTTACAGAATTTATATTAAATGAACTTGGAGCACATTATGTGTTATTGGGTAAATTTCAAACAGATATGCTGGAAGCTCGCTTTGGACAGTATAGACAGATGTCAGGAAGTAGCTATCATATTTCTGTTTCTGAAATTATTGAATCAGAAAGAAAACTGAAATTAATAAGCCTGCTAAATATGAAATCATCCAAAATTGGGAATTTTCAAATTAGAGCATTTCTTGAATCTTTTGCTAATAATGCAGAGTTGGATAGATTTGATTTTGATGTTGAAGAAGCATTTGAAGGCATAATAGAAAAATCTGATATTATTATTATTGCAGAACAGAACATGTCAGTTCTGATTTACACTGCAAGTTATGTTGCATATTCAGTAATTAAGAAAACTTCTTGTGAACAATGTAAATCATTACTAGCATGTGATTCTCCACTAGAGTATAAATGTACAGATAATGATTTGGCAAAATATCTGAAGATAATTGATAGAGGTGGTCTTAAATAGCCACAAGAATTTGTTGTAATATGTATAAATACCTTTCAGATATTGCAGACCATTCTGAATGATTATGAATGTGAATTTTTGGCACTAAAAATTGGAAAAAAAGCTTTAGTAAGTTTAGTAATGAATAAATTAGTTGAAAATAATGTATTTTGTTTTCAAAATAATATTTGCAGTTATAAGAAAGATAGAATTCAATAAATTGATAAAATGTTGTGTTGAAATAATGTCCAACATATTAATAAATAATTATTGCAAAATTAGAAATGATAAATTAAAAGAAAGAAAACCAATTAGAAAGTTTATGACATTTAAAAAGTAACGTTAATATTGATTATAAACAGCTTTGTAAATAATAAACATGTTAAATATTCTGTAACTAAAATTGTTTCATTTATATAGTTTAATTAAACTTTTAATAAAATTTAATATATAAGGACGAATTGGTAATTTTTTAATAATTTTTTAAACACCTATTTAAATAATTGTGATTGATAAAATGTTAAATTATTGAATTGAACAATATGTATACAATTACAGTAAAATATGGTGTATTATTTAAGAGATATATCTCTAGAATAAAATGTAAATGGAGTACGTAATAAACTAACACGGCCCCAGCGTATGACGTCACTCAACTAGTATTACGGCCTATATCATCTAGATCAGTGTTTCCCAACCTTTTTTGTGCTATGCCCCACCTAAGCCTTTCTAAAATTCTTATGCTCCCTAACATATACAGCAGCTATACTGTTAACTTAAATTCTGGACGAGTCCATTTTCAAATTGCCCCCCGTGTGGGATGTGAGCCCCACGTTGGGAAACACTGATCTAGACATTCTAGAGTCTAGATTCTAGACGGCCTTGGGTAAACCCACGCAAAATTGAGTTAGCATTCTCCAGTTCTATGTGAATTAGTGTAGTAAAGTAAGTTTGTGTATATGTTATGAACTAACTGATTAATATTGACATCATCCACAATGGCCGTGCATTATAAATAATGACGAACAAAATCGGGCACTGTAATAAATTTCACGTTCTTTAGCATAAAGTTATCACACTAGTAAGTCAATATGAATGAAGTATTCATATTGACTTATTGGAAAACGTGATAATGATATCTTGAGGAGTGATCCATCTGGCAAAATTAGTTTAATTAAAACAGTTAATAATACTTTTAAAAAATAATCCAGTTTTTAAGTGAAATTTTCACATATTTTATTGAAAGCTAAGTACAAAGTCATTGCCAAAATAAACTTATTTTAATAATCATTCTAATTATTGTATAATGTCTGTTGATCAATATTAAAGAGTTTATGTAATTAATATATCTGTATTAATGCTTGTATTACGCATATAATATGAGTGTTGTTAAAATACTTTGTATAATTCTTAATAAAAAAGTTACGTTTTTTAAAAAATCAAGTTTCTCAAAGGGAATATCTATTCAATTTACGGTGATTAATAAATTAATCAATATTTAACAGGCTGTATGGGAGTTTCACTCATTATTCGTAACGACTGGACATTGTAAATAATGACCTAACTTATTAGTCACCTGGCCCATATATATACATACATATATATTAATAAAAGAAGTGTTGGAGAAAATGGATGAAAGGAGAAGATGGAAAAGCGCAAATACATTAGATGCTAAAGAAAAATATAGAACAATCGATAAACAAGTGAAAAGTATGGCAAGAGAAGCTAAGGAAGATTGGCTAGACAGAATATGCTATGAATGAGAAGAACATAAATTGTCTCAAGATCTGAGAAAGGTCTATCAAAACATTGATTTAATCTCAGGAAAGAAAAGAAGAGTGAAAATTGGGGCAATAAAGGATGAGAATGGAGAAATTTTAATGCAGAAGGAAAAGCAATTAGTAAGATGGAATGAATATTTGACAAAACTTTATAAAACAGAGGATAACATGGAATGTCAACTGGAGGAGGAATATGACGATGATGAAACCCCTAAATTTCTGGAGGATGAAGTTGAGGCAGCCTTGAAAAAATTGAAGAATAGGAAGGCACCTGGAATTGATGGCTTACATGGGGAATTGCTTAAGTCAATGGGTTTTGAGGGAAGAAGGATTACAAGTCATGTTCTCAATAAAATTCTTGCAGAAGAACAACTACCCACAGACTTTACTAATTTAATATTTATACCTATACCCAAAATAGCAGGAATACTGGAATGCGACAAACATAGAATAATAAGTTTAATAAGCCATATCTCAAAAGTTTTAACTAATACTATCTATAGAAGAATAGAACCGAAAATTGAAGCAGAACTAAATGAAGCAGAACTAAATTGAAGCAGAACTAAAATCACAATTTGGATTTAGAAAGAACAAAGGAACTAGAGAGGCCATTACATTAATTAGACTTATTGGAGAAAAAATTATTGAAAAAAATAGAGATCTTTATCTGTGCTTTGTGGACTATGAAAAGGCGTTCGACAACGTTAATCACACAATTTTATTTGAAATACTTCAAAAAATTTGAATAGATAAAAAGATAATTAAAATTATTCTCTCTTTATACAAAAATCAGAAAGCAATAATAAAAATTGATGAAAAAGAATCCAACTGGATAAGGGTGAAAAAGGAGTGCGACAGGGATGCGGACATTCGCCACTGTTATTTAATATTTACAGTGAGTGGATGATGCGAGAAGCACTTGAAGATTTTAACGAAGGAGTGAAAAATCAATAGATGATTAAGAACAACATAAGAAAATCAATGGATGCTTAATAAAGAACATAAGATATGTTGTTTATTAAGCATCCATTGCTGACGACATGGTCCTGCTGAGTGAAAGTAAAGAGGGATTACAGAAAATTCTGAATCGACTGTTCAAAACTGGATTGGAGAAATTCCATATGAAAATAAATGAACAGAAGACAAAAGTAATGAAGGTTTCAAAGAAGGAAGATATGGATGAATTCCAGATCATTCTGGGAAATAAGGAACTTGAAAGGGTTAAAAAGTTTGAATATCTAGGAAGCTGGATAACGAGTGATAATAGATGTAATACGAAAATTAAAAGCAGAATTAATAAAGCAAAAGTTGCATTTTATCAGATTTACCATATATTAACAAACAGAGGCCTTAACATAAAACTGAAAATAAAGATCCTAAAGACAATGATCTGGAGTGTACTAAGATACAGATGCGAGGCATGGACTCTTACACATGAAATGATGGAAAGAATTAACTCATTTGAAATGTGGTGCCTGCGAAAGATGCAAAGAATAAGTTGGACGGAGAAAATAACAAATGAGGAAGTTTTGGTCAGGCTGGGTTTGAGGAGAAAGTTGCTTATAAATATCCAACAAAGAAAGGTACGATATGCTGGACATTTGGCTAGAGGATCAGGAGGACAACTGCTAAAGACGGTGATTGAGGGACTGGTGGAGGGGACAAGACCTAGAGGAAGACTCCGAAAGACTTGGAGAGACAACATCAAAGACTGGACTGGAAAGGATTTAAGAGAAGCCTGGAATAGAGAAACATGGAGTGGAATAGTTTATCAAATGCAACCCTCTGTAGAGAGAATGCCACTGGATAGATAGATAGATATATTAATAAAGAAATGAAAAAACTGCTTTTGTTATACTAATATAAAAATAGCAACTTCTTATTTACTGTAATAACTTTGAAATATAGAAAGTTAATTCGGAAATGCTCTTGATATTAAACATATACGAGCCTGCATTACAACATCGTTTATAAATACATATTAATATTAATAATATTACCACGATTATATATATAATATATATTTATATTTATAAACTTTATTTCAATCGAGTTAATTTAATTGTTTAAACATATAATTTAATAACATTTCATAAGAATATGCGATAAAGACGTCAAGTAATTTTCAAATTTCTACATTTTTCGGATTATAAACAAATTTACTTTTATATAAAATGCATATATAGGATCTATACTGTATATATATACATGTAATAGCATGTATATGTAAGCATTAAAGTTTGAAACATTTTAAATTTCATGAAAAGATCTGTGATATTAAAAAACTGACATACATACTTGTTACATTACTAACATCTGCCACATAATTTTATTACTAACGCCTTACATCTTGGAAGTAAACAGTGTCTAGCAAAAATAAATTACAGCGCGCGCGCATGGTGACCTTTCTCGTTCTTTTTTAAGCCGTATGAAGGCGCTATTGTACAGGACCATCCATTTGTTGTGAGGTGGTTAAGAGTTTATCTGTGATTAAGAGTTTTCGGTTAGACGTAAGCAAAAAGACTAAAGCCCAGGAAAGATCGTAGACCTAATATTTACAAGTAGGTTTAGATGTAATTTCACACGCTAAATCGATTGGTATAAAACAATTCACGTACGACTAACCTTTCAGAAGATAGGAACGGTTGTGTACTCGTGTATATTTGTTCCGTTTAATACCGACTTTATTAATAAAACACGTGCACATTCATTGGTATTTAAAAATGCATTACATTGATTCATCATAATACATTCCGTCGACGAGAAAAAAGGACGTTTACAATGGTGTCGTTAACGCAGAGACGAAGTTACAGTACAATGACCTACAGCAGTGTTTTTCAACCTGTGGGTCGCGACCCCTAGGGGGTCGCAAAGCCTTACACGGGGGTCGCGGGTAAAAGAAAAAGACAAGTGTTTGTAGGTCCTACACTACAATAAAAAAACTACAATCTCAGTGAGAAGGCTGTGCTTGTTTATTTTACAGTACAATTGGTTTTTTGATCGATATTTAGGTCTCAGCAGAAAGAAACTTAAATATGTAGTTTTTAAAATCACTGACATAGTTTTAATATGGCCCTGGGGAGTCGCCAGAATTTTTTAACTTGTAAAAGGGTCGCTTATTCAAGAAGGTTGAAAAACACTGACCTACAGGAAGCTTTCCTGGCGAGGAACATATCGAGTAAAACGTCATCGTGACGTCACTCTTAAAATTCTTAAATACCACGTAAACAGTAAAAAAATAGTCGTTAAAGAGATATAATTATTACATATAAAATTTTAATAACAAGTACAAACTACAAATTTTAATAAAAAAGTGTCCGCATTAAGGGACGAATGCGGAACACTGTCAGAGTGTCCGCATTAAGGGACGAATGGGGCACTTGCCCTCCCCGGAATCGAGTAAAACATTCCGTAAATTATAAACGTAAAAGTAATTGAGATATGCATCCTTATACCCTCGACTAAGGTTTCTCATTTCCCGGTCTTTTGCTTGTTCCGGGATTCCGGGATAAAAATGAACTGTTTCCCGGGATCCCGGGACAAAATTAATTATTTTTAAGATATACAAAATATCATGAAATCAAATGATATAATTATTTTTCATTTTTTAAAGTAATTTATGACGTTCTGTAACCTCCAAAATCATATTAATAATGCTGTGTAAGATATATATTAAAAATTACCTTTGAATTACGTAGAAATTTTTACAAATAGAAAAAATTTATTAAAGTTTGCTGGAAACTGCTACAACAACAACAACAAAAAAAATGCTTTGAATTGAGTGAAAAGTTTTTAAAAAATGAACTTAAATCAAACTTTTAACTTAGAAAGTAATTTTCGTTTTTTAAATAAAATATAATACAAAATATTGTAAATTTTTATCAGAGTCTAAAAAGCAAAGATGGTCAATCAATACTCCCAGAGTATCTAAGGTATGGCCAATGTGGCCCCCGCCATAGGCGCCGATTTAATAAAGGCGCCAACGGAGTTATTAGGTTATGTACACATTAGGCGTTTTGCGTTGCGTTAAACGCACGTTAGCAGCGTACACACCGCGCGTTTAGCTCGGCGTTCGACGACCGTTCGCACTGGCTCAGTTTGGAAATGGACATGAAATTATTTGCTTGTGTGTGGCTCCTCTATCGTCGCTATAAAAGACGATGGCAACGGCAAAGAGAATTTTGGGTGCACCCAATATTACGAGATAGACTGACGCATGAAATGTTTGTGACGTTGTATCCAAAACTAAGACAATAAGAACCCAAGTTTTTTAATTCTTTTAGAATATCTATAAAATCATTTGACGATGGCTGATCTTTTAGATTTCGTCAATAAATAGATCAGTATCGAAATGATCGATCTCCATTTCGGCCAACGTGCGTCCACTCTACCCGAATGCGCGCGATCGAATGTACAGTACAACAACATGGCAGCATATGTATCTCAAAGCGCGCAGCTGACGCCCGCGAAACGCGTGTTCTAACCAAAATCTATCAACGCGCACTTGGCCAGAAGCGCTCGTTTGAGTATGTATATGTATGAGGAACTCTTGATTCTTTAAAACGCGCGTTTTAAAGAACCGGAAAAGTAATTACATTGAAGATACATTTTAATTTTTCTTTTTAATTAAAATGTATTTCCCATAGAATTTAAATGAAAATGTAATTTCTAATTTTTATTTCTTATTTTCTACAAAGCTGGTGCAAATATAAATTCATCCCATTCCACCATTTCGTAAAATATCTTTATTTTCAAGTTTTAATAACTTTCGTTTTTTCTTTCAAATCATCAAACTATATCTTTCTCTTTCTACCTCTTTTTTCTTTTCTCACATATTTTTCTTTTCATCACATTTCTCAACAAACTTTTCAAAGTATGCCTCATAAAATTCCTCTTTCTTAATACATTCTATAAAACAGTTCATTCACTTTTCTTAATACTTTTTTATTTGTAATTCTTTCAGTTTAACTTGTCTCCTCCATTTTCCTCCATGTTTCATTCTAAAGAATCCACACATTTTCCTTTCTTTTCCTCTTAGTTTCTGCTCATATAATTTTAAGAAAACTTTTTGTTCATATAGATTAAATTTTTGCTGATGTATAACGCTAGTAGTGATGTGCCGGATATCCGTATCCGTATCCGTATCCGCGGATATCCGAGGGAAAAAAAAATCCGTATCGGTATCCGTTACTTTTTAGCTGATCTTTAGCGGATCTTTTATCTTAATGAATTTCATTACTTATATGAAATTTTAAAGATAGGTAGCAATAGCACATTCGTCATTTATTATCGTAAAATACAGGTAACCCCCGTATAACACGGCACTTCTATAGCACGGATTCACTCTGACACGGTTCGAGAATTGGGTAAAACCCTCGTACAACATGAAATGTAATAAATTTTTACATACTTAAGTAATAATAGTTCACGAAAATTATTATTTTCGTGAACTATTAGTACTTAAGTATGTAAATTTTCTCTTCTCGCCTTCTGTCGATACACGTGGTCCTTCTCGAAACTTGTTTCATGTTGCCAGATCGCGACGCTTCTGCTTCTGATGTTGCCGAATGTTTTTCCCTTATTCCATACTTGCTTTATTCTTCATAAGTGCTTAGCACCATATAAGGAAATTTATAAAGATCTTTTAACTAGAAGCAAGCAATCTAAAATTACATACATTTTGCAAAAGGTAAAGCATGGATCTGAAGATAATGCAGAAAAATGCTCAGAGGATAAGGATAACTTGCCAAAAAGAAAACGCTCTCGGTTAATTAATAGTGTTTTTAGTGATGACGAAGAAAATATTTGTTTAATTTATATTAATATGTATCACTTAAAAAATTTAATGAAGATATTTATCTTAATTATGAAAATATACTAGCATGTTTTTTAATTTTTGGAACCTAACCCTCATTTTCGTATTAGTTCTTTGTTTCGTATAACACGGCAATTTTTTGGAACGTAACTACCGTGTTATACGGGGGTTACCTGTATTTCCATATTACACTACTAAACTTTTTTGTCGACATTGTTTTTATTTTAATTTAACTCAACACTCTCCAAAAACACAAACGTAATCTATGCTATCCCGTGTCACACTAGCCACAAACCAGTGTTTCCCAACGTGGGATCCACGCCCCACAAGGGGCAATTGGATTGCTAAGGAGGGCAATTCGAAAATGGACTTTCCAGAGTTTAAGTTAACCGTATAGCCGCTGTATATGTTAGGGAGACATAAGAATTTTAGAAAGGCTTAGGTGGGGCATAGGACAAAAAAGGTTGTGAAACACTGCACTAAACTATTGTGGCGGTACGCTATATTTATGTAAATATTAATTTTAGTTTAGTTTCGTTTCTTCTTTCTACCCTTAGTTCTATTGTTCTATTTTCTTCTAGAACTTTCTTATCTATTCCCTGTCCCTTGGGTGGGAAGAGCAGTTTTTAGAAATTTGAGAAGCAAAGGTGTAAAGAGGAGCCGGAGAAAAAAGAGAAATGATGTAGCAGGTCATTTTTAAACCGGACTGCAGAGTGTACGGACGAGGTGTATTTTCAATGACCGGATAGTTC
Organism: Centruroides sculpturatus; assembly: GCF_000671375.1. NCBI lineage: Eukaryota > Metazoa > Arthropoda > Arachnida > Scorpiones > Buthidae > Centruroides > Centruroides sculpturatus. The sequence goes on along the minus strand of NW_019384431.1, from coordinate 715,972 downwards.
AGAAATAAGTTCAGAAAGAAGTTCCTGTTTTAAGGTCGTATTGACGACTGTGGAAGGAAAAATCCTAATTATTGAAGAAGAGAACTGGCCAGTTATAGGAGAAGGACGTGTTTTATCCCACCGAACAGTATGCATAAAGAAACAAGCCGAAAAAAGGGACAAAACCCCCAGATATCCCTATTTCTATCTTATCTACCATTTTTTCTGTCTTCTTATTTCTATCCCTTTTTCTGCTATTAGTGTTAAGTTAATGTTTAAGGTTCCGGGTTATATTGTCGCGATCGGGATCTGTATTGTACACGTGCTTTGGATACAGCGAACTATTATTATTGCTGTAATTTCGCATGCTACTGTTTGTACCGTGAAGTTGGAATCCCTCGAAATAGAATCTGTATAAAGACGCGAAATAGCTTAATTGGAAAATTATATCAACTTTTGTTACTTTATCCTGTCTTCCATTGCTATAAACAAGAACACGCGCAGTGCAAGTCAAAACACGTCGCGTTATTAACGCAAAGCGTCAACTATTGGTCCAAGGTCACACGCACCGGCACCGACTGAGTACGAAAGTTGAGATCCGTATCCGTATCCGCGGATATACATTTTTAACGATCCGGCACATCACTAAACGCTAGTTTTAAAATAAAGATTTAATTTAATTATAGCTACGTATTTAAATAATATATTCTATTCTACTATTTAACCTGGAAGTAAAGTTTACTATAATTACTGCTTTGTTAAAGCATTTACATTTTTATTCTGTTGTAGATCTCATTATAATTTCATTTGATTGCAATTCAATTTTGTTAGAAATGATCTTCGAACCGCAATAAGAAAATATTAATGACGTCAACGACGAGTTTTGGAATCGGATTACGTAATTCTAAGTTTGAGAGCAAACCTTATAACAAAGACGTTATTGTTGAAGCAAACAATGCCAAGGAGCAATAATAATCGGTCTCTTGATTTCTTTATTATTAGGAACGTCCGACTTTTTTGTTCGACAACATGAACGAAAGCGTCTTTAATGTGGACACTATTATCTCTCGACTTTTGGAGTTTCGAAATTCTGTTGAGGGAAGCGAAGTGAGACTGGAAGGAGAAGAGATTCGCGGACTCTGCTACCAAGCTAGAAAAATCTTCTTGAAGCAACCGATGCTTCTGGAATTGGAACCATCGCTTATTGTGTGCGGTGACGTTCACGGACATTACCCCGATTTACTTCGAATATTTCAACTGGGCGGCTGTCCACCTCGCAGCAATTACTTGTTTCTGGGCGATTACGTGGACAGAGGCGATTGGTCACTGGAGACTATCTGTCTTCTGCTTGCCTACAAAGTCAAATACCCCGAGACGTTCTTCCTGCTCAGAGGTAACCACGAATGCTCTAACGTCAATAGAATTTATGGATTTTACGAAGAATGCAGGAAAAAGTGCGGCGTTAAACTGTGGAAGATATTTAACGAGTGCTTCAATTGTCTACCTGTGGCGGCCATCATAGACGACAAAATTTTCTGTTGTCATGGAGGACTCAGTCCTAAGTTAGAGTCTTTAGATCATATACGTCAGCTAGTAAGACCCATCGAAGTACCCGAAGAAGGTCTTTTGTGCGATTTACTGTGGTCCGATCCGGAAAAGAATTCTAAAGGATGGCGAGAAAATCGGGAAAGGGGTATATCCGTCACCTTCGGTACGGATGTGGTAGAGAAATTTCTGCTCCAACACAACTTCGACTTAATAATTCGTGCCCATCAAGTGGTAGAAGATGGATATGAGTTCTTTGGTAGACGTCAATTGATAACCCTTTTCTCCGCCTCCAATTATTGCGGAGAGTTCGAAAACGCCGGTGCAATTATGTTCATCGATAAGGACTTGATGTGCTCTTTCAGAATACTGAAACCTTTAAAATAACGTTGTCAAGCATATCAACGCAGGTCACCGTTATCTTATATGCTATATGATTTGATCGAACAAATTTTGATGACGCAAATTGCAATTATCGAATTAATCGTAAAATTGATGCTTTTTGTTTTTAATAAACTTCACGTTTCTGTTCTTCATGCGGAAAGATCTTTTATTTTTAAACGATAACTTGGCTTATACAATTCACTAAGAAACGCAGATAATTTTGGGAAGGAAAACACCTAGCAGGAATTTCAATTTCTTAAACTGGCCACAATTGAGGCGTTAAAATTATAAGTAATAACCCGAACATCCTACAGCAGGATTTAGATAAATTTTCAGACAAGCACCATAATCTTAATCTCGTCATTAATCTAAATAAGGTCCCTGGTATTTTGCCTTGATAAGAACACGTCCTGATTTCACATTCAAAATTTCAACAGTATTCTTATATTTGTCAGTGCTGTTACTGACTTACGCATTATAGTCAATGAAAAACTCACCTAAAAGCATTATATTGTAAAATAATAAAAGGTTTGGAAATTCGTACAGGAATATTTTGGAAAAACTGTAGCAACTTCATCCAAACTTGGCGTAAGTCCTATTCATTTTACCAATTTTCAAAGGAACATTGATTACTGCCTACGTGTACATGGGCTACAGCTTCTAACACTCCCATAAAATAAATCACTACGAAATTTTTAAAACTTCTGTTAAACAAGCTTATCAACTTGCCATTTACCGACTCTTCTGATATCGTTCATACGTCTCCCAGATATTCTTGATAGAGTTACAATTGATTAATTGTTTGTTTTGTTAAGGTACGGCAACGCGCCTTAACAATGTAAGTTGCTGTACTTTAACAAAACTAGCCGAAGATTCACCCTCTAGAAGGAAGATTCAAGATTAAGATTTAAACTATAAATTATTTCGCAGTTTCTTCTTTTTTCACTTTTTAATTAATAAAGAAAAGTTACTGATATACAGTACTGTACATATTTGTTTGTATGTTCGAAAACTTTGTTATCTAATTTTCAGTTTTCATTTATATTTTCCTCGTTACTTGTCGATTTCTTTTGCAATAAATTAGTTTTTAACGCTTGAATTTCACCTTTTCTTTTTCTTTTAAAGAATCCCATCTAAACAAAAAGTATACAAAATATTTAATAATAGGAAATAANGGACCGAGAGCAAATTTAAGGCTGACTGCTCGTAAGATTTCAAAAGTCTGGAGAAGTATTTTTTTATTTGTCGGCTCTTCAGAATCTGCATAGACTTACATGATTCACATTAAAATAATAGTTTCTTGCTTTTTTTTATATTTTCTAATAATAAATTCATTATTTGAAATTATTGTAATTATCTTTATCAACGTACGTGTTCTTTTTTTTTGTTTTGTTTTGTTTTGTTGTCAGGTGATCACATGACTTGGAATATATTAGTCTATAGATAGCCCTTATGGTACAAAAGTATATCCATCCCTAGTTTACATAAAATACAATACATTCACTTTAAAAAGGAAAAATTGTAAGCAATTTTTAAAAAATGAAAAAAAAAGAATTTGCTTAAGGTTAATACACAAAGACAGCGAATCGCCAACAAACGCAAGAAGCGGAGTGAATAAAAATCGCTCTCCGTTTTTCGCTAGTTACTGTCAATTTGAGCAAACATTCAGAACGACACTGAGGAGTCGTTCTGAATATTTCATATGAGTGACGTTTCGGGGAAGGAGACAACAAATGCCACCCAGTGTACAATGCTAACGGGCAAAACCCATTTTGAAATCTTAGCGCCCTTTAAAGTAATGGAAAGTACTACGTTCGTTGAGACCTAAACGAAATTTAATTTCATTAACACTGAATCTTGAGTTAAATAAGTTAATATTATTAACGATTACTTCAGTTTCGTGTGGTAGATGACTTCTAGGTTGAGCAATAATTCTCTCTTCTTCGATCGTCAGTTTTCCTTGTGAAGAGAATGTGATATTATCCCATTCTTTCTAGAAAATAATACGTTTAACTTTTTAGCTTAAAAATAGAACGATCTTAATTAAATCAAAGATTACACATATATATTGTAATCAAAATAATATTAAAGTGAGAAATATAAAGTAAGAAAAATCCACTTTATCCAGAATTTTTACTTATTGAATAAAATATTTTGAAAAATTGATCAACATATTGTACTTTTAATAAAAGATCTGTATACTTTGAAAAACTTTTAGTTTTTGTATTATCAAACATGAAATGATATAAGAGCGACTATTTTTGCCATACACCCCTTCAAAACTGACTTACTTGTTAGTGACGCCAGGAATAGTTCAATTAAAGTTTAGTTGCTCATTTAACACATTTATTAATAGTCGGTTAATATTTTTAGCTAAATTTTACTTTTCTTCACAATTTTAGCTGAACTCGTGTCTTTTTCATATCTCAGATCTTAAAAAGAATATGTGCATTATTTATACAATAAAGCTCTACAATAAAATTATCTATTTGTTAAATATTTCAGTTATTTAGTTAACTTTTTCTGATTCACAGGAAAAGAGGAGTTCCTTCTAAAATGAAAGTTTTAGGAGAGAGAAACAACACGTGGACACTCCTCATAAGTCCACCGATTTGCTATAAAAGGCGGAGGTTACTTTTTATCCAGGCTTTCTGTCGTGAATCTCATGTCGTTAGCCGTGTGCCGTTTAATCATTCAAATAAAGTTCCTTGTTGATCCCGATTTGCGTTTGATACATCGATCATATTAAGAAAGGATGACAAAAGAAGTCTTCTCAATCAACAGAAAAGGTTCTCGCATTACATCCCCAGGTAACGAATGAAATAATTGTAAACTCAACGCGAATATGTATAAACTTTAAGATAGGATAGTTTAATTCTTGTATCGAAGTTTGAAACTTATATAGTGTTATTTTAATATTAACTAATCAAGTATGTTATTTTGTAATCTTTATCATTATTTTTTTGTATAAATAAATATAATCGTTTTATATTTTAAATTAAACCAGGCCTTCTTTCATTGCCGAATTAACATCCCTTACTTTTCACTCGGAAGAAAATCGGATCTTTATCGCGAGTTAGAACACGAATTAAAATATATATTCTCACTGATGTCAGGAGCTGACAACAAACCAGAGATCCTACACAGATTTTTATATTTTTAAATAAATTTTAACCATCTGTACATAGTGAGTGGAGTCTCACACAACTTTGAGTATAACTATTATATCTAATTACAAATTTAACTAATGCCTACATCGACCAATCTCGATCAGTAAATTATTTCCAATCAAAGAATTACTATTTTCTAAAAAAAAACTTCTTAATATCTATATGTGATTTAATATGAATATAAAATATAAAATACGCACCAAATTTGAGCTGAGGACTTCGGCATTTATATATCCTTTTATGTAGAAAGTCGAGCTTTTCTTTTTATCATCAAAAGGACCAACAGAACATACAACGTTTTCGCATACTGACGTTTTACAATTCTAGAGAGTATAATAAATCATGGCAGAATTAAAGCTGACGTTGTAAATTTAACAAATCCTTAAAAATAGAACTCACAAGTATCAGATTCTTGCTTCTGTCCACAGAAATCAGGTTATTACTATTTCTCTTCGACTTGATATTTGAAATTGTGAAATTCAGGCCATCGCTTTCCGAGTCGTCATTTGCTGTTTCGACATTCGTGAAATTGCAGATGTCAGAATCGAACTCGAAATCGAGATTCAAAATCTGTTAAATAAATAAAATCATAAACGAAAGTTATGATGTATTAAATGTTTTTGTAAACAACCATTTACATTCACTTACTGTTAAGTTTTTGGAATTTACAAATTTTATTTTCGTATCGGTGAAAGTGGTTGGAATTGAGAACGTTACTGTGACAAGAGAAATGGGACTATACAAATGTTTCATGACCTAAATAAATAAAATACTTCTAAGTTTAGATATTTTAAATTGACTAAATGCTGATAAGAACTGTAAAGATTTTCAGACATTACATTGTAAATATGGACGAATTCATAAAGATTTCGATGAGATTCGTCTTTCTTCAATAAAATCAGCTCTGGTTCTGCCCGTCTATTTTATTAGATAATTAAATTGTTATCGATTTGGTTATAGTAAACTGTGGCCATTTATATATAAACTATAAGAATTTGACTATTTTTACACCAAAAAGCAGCGTATGTAACGCTGTTTTTTTATCAAAAAACGTCTGGAATGGGCAAGACGTCAATCGTGGACCGAGAGCAAATTTAAGGCTGACTGCTCGTAAGATTTCAAAAGTCTGGAGAAGTATTTTTTTATTTGTCGGCTCTTCAGAATCTGCATAGACTTACATGATTCACATTAAAATAATAGTTTCTTGCTTTTTTTTATATTTTCTAATAATAAATTCATTATTTGAAATTATTGTAATTATCTTTATCAACGTACGTGTTCTTTTTTTTTGTTTTGTTTTGTTTTGTTGTCAGGTGATCACATGACTTGGAATATATTAGTCTATAGATAGCCCTTATGGTACAAAAGTATATCCATCCCTAGTTTACATAAAATACAATACATTTACGTTACTTAGTCGTACGTTTTTTTTCGCAATTATACATTAAATATTTTTTGCACGGTTCTTTCTTCATTTTAAAACAATACAGTGTCTCGTTTACACGTTTTTCATTTAAACGTCATATTTTTCGGTATTCTACAATACTTTTTCTTCATTTATGCGTTATTCACTTTAAAAAGGAAAAATTGTAAGCAATTTTTAAAAAATGAAAAAAAAAGAATTTGCTTAAGGTTAATACACAAAGACAGCGAATCGCCAACAAACGCAAGAAGCGGAGTGAATAAAAATCGCTCTCCGTTTTTCGCTAGTTACTGTCAATTTGAGCAAACATTCAGAACGACACTGAGGAGTCGTTCTGAATATTTCATATGAGTGACGTTTCGGGGAAGGAGACAACAAATGCCACATACTGTATCAGTATGTGTCAAGTCAATCCTCTTTTTGTATATGCTCAAACGTATCATACATACAGTAAATTGAAACTTCTTTGTTAATTAAGAATTACACGTACAAATTCTGTTGTAGTGTTAATTACTACCGCGTTATACTTTTTGACGACTATATTCACACTGAAAGTAACTCAAAACTAGTTTTATTTGTACATTTTTTTGTTTACTTGAAAAACATTTAAATGGATTTCGACGGTAATTATCTGAGCATTAAGCAGATTATTTTTGATAGTATTTAAAAATATTTTTTAAATTTACGAAATATTTAATAAAATTTAACAAAACAATATTTATAAAAACATATACAGGTTTCAACTTAAACATCTGTTCAGGAGCAAAAGAATCTTCCAAGCATTGCAAGTGCGTAAGCATACTTTTTCCAGTGCTAAATAACTGAAGGAAATTAACTTAATTAATTAATTAAGACGATATAGCATAACACACAATTAATCTTTGACTGTGAAAGATAAAGACAAGTGCAGAAATTTACATAAAAAAATGAATGAACTGTATTTTGTTAAAGAACATGTTCAAAACGATCGCCTCCAGTGGCAATACGAAAGCGTAGAGTATCGAGCGTGACATTATGGATGACACGTAACATACTTTGTATCATCATTTCATAGGCCTCTTATATGCTTTTCTGCAGTTCTCCATCAAACGGCGCTGTTTATTATGAATCAAAGCGTACACCGATATTTTTAAGTGACCCCATAGAAAAAATCTAGAAAAATCAAGTCTAGTGAATTTGGTGTGTTATCCAGCACTTGCAAAACCAATCCGTGAGCCATGACGTACTGTGCGTCTGTCCGGGAATGAGATGCTAACAACACTGTGAGATTAGCAGTGTGCCACTGGGCTCTTCCCAAATGACCACTTACTCTGCAACAGGTTGGTAAAACCCATTCTCGGCTTGTCGGATGGCTAGGAGAGCAAAAAAAAAAAAAAAAAAAAAAATTGAGTGGGGAGTGTGTCGGCGAAATACCTTTATGCGGATATGTCTAATATGCGTTCGTTGAATACTGACGTTTTACAATTCTAGAGAGTATAATAAATCATGGCAGAATTAAAGCTGACGTTGTAAATTTAACAAATCCTTAAAAATAGAACTCACAAGTATCAGATTCTTGCTTCTGTCCACTGAAATCAGGTTATTACTATTTCTTTTCGACTTGATATTTGAAATTGTGAAATTCAGACCATCGCTTTCCGAGTCGTCATTTGCTGTTTCGACATTCGTGAAATTGCAGAGTGTCAACTTTCCCACTTTAATGTGAAAACAATCGGTGACCTCCAATATACTTCTCACCAAGAGTGTTTTTTTTTTCTCGGAGTTGTTTACAAAGATTTTTCCGACATCGGCGTAAAAATCGCGGATTTCACACTACTTTATTATGGTATCTAACCACTTCTAGCAGCGGCGGCCTTATCCATTGCGAGGCTCTGGGCGGCAGATCTTTGCGAGGCCCTGGGCGGCAGATCTTTGCGAGGCCCTTGTCCTTTGTGCAAAGTATGTGAATTGAAATAGTAGGCACTTATTAATATTAATATATACTGTATTATAAATTAAATTTATTTTATTGTTATAACTAATAGCCAAGGATAAAAAAAGTTTTAAATATCAACTTTTTTCTACTTGGTTGTTGCGCGAGGCCCCTCCAAGAGCGAGGCCCCGGGCGATTGCCCTGCTCGCCACCCCCTAAGGCCGCCACTGACTTCTAGTTGTGCCAATGGCAAATTATCAAGCAATTGCTATTCGTCCACCGTTGTGTTAGGATGTTCATATATCATTCACTAGTCAGGTTGTCGTCTATTCGTAGAATATGCTCTACTAGTGGTATTTTTCAAGCGAATTAATCTTTTGTCTCTATATAGATATTTAAGTGTCAGTTATTTTAACGCTGGAACAAACATGCATCACATGCATACATTCGTGCAATGCCAGAAGGATCTCTTTCGACCCTAGAAAGACGTTTAAGTTGACAAGAGTATTAAAATTCAAAAATTAAATAATTCATCTATTTATTTATGTATAAATAATGAATTTTCGTATATACAATATTTACGATTTACATTTACATTTGATTCATACAGTGAATGACATCATTGGAATGATATTCAGAATTGATTGAATGATTTGATTAATCAAATGATGAATCATTCAAATCTTTAAAATGTCTTCTTTTAGCTTAATTCTAGCGATTTTTCAGCTATTTTAACAGTAAAAAGACGTTATATTCACTCCACGTTTATTATAATAGTATAAAATCCTCAATTTTTAAATTCCATAACAAAATAAAATTACCTACGCATGCCATTCAAGACCTAAAATGTAGTGTACGTATAAATAGCCACATTCTTCAATAATTAAAAGAATAATAAACAAACTTTTCTTACCCGGTTATACTGACGTCTGCAGATAATTTCATAGGTATCGTGATATTAACCAGATTATCGGCTACATTTCTTTCTTCGCTCAGCGTCGTTAAATTCATAACAATAGATATATTATCCAAGGAAGATAATAGTTTAGACGAATCCAGTTTAATTTCGTGTCTTGCCTGAAAAATAATCACGAAAACATAAACAATGATTATACCAGTACGAGAATCACGAAAGAAGTACAAATGCTTCATAATTATGCATCGTAAAAATCATTTACGTATTTTTTTTTTATTAGAAGTTGAAATTAGATTAAATTCGGAAGATCTATGCCATATTTTTACAACTTTTTACAGAAATGAATAATTTAAGATAAAGTTTAATGACTTGCCGATTTCTTATCCAAAGGATTTCCAATCAGACAGATTAAAGTTAATCCTTTAGACATTTCTTGTAATTGTTTACAGTTTTCTCCGTTGATCAGTTCCATATTTTCGGGTAAATAAATCCACATTTCGGTCATGAAAGCCGGTTCGTTGGAATTTTGAATTTCGGCAATAATGGTGATCTGTTTGTCTTTACCGAGGATCAATTCTCCATTACTGAATGAGAAACAATAATAGTAATTTAGGAATCATTATTATTAACTGTCTGAGAAATTCAATTTTCTATTTTACTTGTATATAAAAGTAGGGAAACCATAAGGTGTATAACAAAGCATCAAAGAGAAAGTGTTAATTATTATCAACTGATTAGTATGGTGAAAGAAATGTATCTGTCTTCTAGATAGATCGGGTTAAATGTATCCTGTTTTCAAGAAAGTTTTTAATTTATTCGTAAATTTCAGAAATTTGAAAATTAAATCACATTAAAAATCAGTATGATTTTTAAAATTTCTGTGTGACTCACTTATCGACTTAGGGTCGAGAGATGTTTTTTATGTAGACAAAATGGCGGAAAGATCTAAAATATGATTAAGAAATCATATTTTAGATCTTTAAGCTTTTTTTTCAATTTTGAACTAATGTATATAACTGCCTTCTATATCAATTTTATAATATAAAATTATTTTTAAACACTGTCCAATTTTGATAAAAACTGACCATTTATTTTACTTTATCTTTTGTAAGAATAGAATTAAAAATAAGTTTTCGATAAAAATATTTTCAAAATTATCTTTTAAAAACGGATTTATTTACCTCAGACCAAATATATGAGCCTCCAGTGTGAGATCGGAAAAGCATTTATCTTCACGAGCGCAGCCAGTAAGAAATGTTATCTGTAAATAATCATGAATTATCCTAATTAACTAAGAATTAGAAGAAAAAGTTTTCAAAGAATTCAGACTTACCACTTCGCTCTTAGAATGAGGAACTGTCGGATCTAAAATGGGGCAATCTTTACAAAATTGTGTTTCTTTCGATGTGTTGTGCGTTAAATATGCATCAACATTTATTTGGATCGGTGTTATTCGATCGTTGGAATCGTCCTGTAAAATTAACATTAAAAATTGTTATATAATCCATTATATGATTATGAATAATTGCATAATGAAATATTAAACATATAAAGTCAACTTATATGAAATTAACTTGTATGTTAAAAGGTATAATAGCGAGGTTTAGGCCGACGTTTTAAACGCGAAAACGTGTACGTCGGATGTTCAGCGTCGCTTTCCTGTAAGCCTAAAAGTTTGACAATGATGTTTGGAATGTCGAGCATGATTCCATTGATTATCCAAACACCACTGTCAAACTTCTAGGCTTACAGGAAAGCGGCGCTGAACGTCCGAGGTACACGTTTTGACGTTTAAATCTTGGGCCTCAACCTGGCTAATATCTTCTTACGTTAATCTATCAATTAACACCTTAAATAGAGAATTTGCTAAATTAAAAATTGTACTATTTTAGAAAAATAATTACTGTATTATTTATTAACTTTCTAAAAGATTTTTAACAGAAAACATTCGAAAATTTGAATATATGAACAAGGTTTGACCATTTTATAAACGGATTTTCAGAGAATACAAATGAGAAATTATAGTTTCATTCTTCACATCTTCACAGTAAGCTACTCTGAGGAACCCGTGATCGAATCCGAGCGATTGAAAAACCCCAAGAACTTTTTGAGGTGTGGTTTGCACCAGATATGTAAGACTTTATTCCTCACCACCCAACAGCCCCATTTTGTACCTGGCCAAATCTACAATAAAAAAACCCGGTTGTAAAAGTTAGTGCTTGCAGGGTAGAGTTTTAAAAAATTGTCTAATATAAGGGTCCTTATCACTGCGTGTCAACTCATTTACAGAATTACATTTAATTCTTCGATCTTTTTCTATATTCACACAAAATAACAAGAAATTACAAATAGGAATTAATTTTATTTGTTTTAATTAAACATGAATCAAAAAATAAAACTGTATACTCTACTTCATTCAAATTTAAAAATATATCAATTATCATTTTATGTTATTTTTGTCATATTTTTACATATAAAATATAAATTTGTTTATATTCTCTAGCAATCTATCAACCTTATAGATAAATTGATTAATTCCTCGTAGATCAATGGAGACCAGATAGTCTCTATTTCTACTATCTAATAGGACTGAATATGCTTAAGAAAAAATGGTTTAAAATTATTTGTTTATAAAATGTATTACATACGCGGATATAAACTTCGTATATATGACATTCATTTTCGTTGTATCTAGCTGTAATTTTATCATGTTTCATCGAAACCGGTAAATTCTGATCTGTAAAGTATTCTTTGGGCTGGAGTACATTTTTTATTCGAAATGCGCGTAGTTCCACAGTAAAATCTAGAAAAATAATTAATTTCAGATTAATATCAAACAGTATTTCGGTAAATATCGTTAAATTATATAATTTATACTTACCGAGTGTGGCAGGCACAAAAGAGCCTTCGTATCTCAAACACAATATGGCTTTGAAACAAAGTCCCGTGGTGAGGTTACAGGTTGAATTATTAGGATATATTTGGCGGGGTTGAAATTCTATGTGAGGAAATATCCGAACAATGGGACGAGTTCTATATATTTAATTATTATTAGTCATTATTCATGTTTCTGTGAATCGTGCAAGACATTTAATATTTAATCAATTTTTTTAAAATTACCTTAAAAGAACAGCATTGTCCGATAAATATGAACCAACAACAATGTCTAGAGAACGAAAAGAATCTCGATCAAAATTTAATTTGCGAGGAAATATTTGTAAGTTAAAATTCGCATTACCTGGATAATTACTAAAATCTACGTCATACGGTTTCGATATAGATATACCGAAACCCATTAAATGTCGATCAACGTCGGCCGCAAAAATTCTCTAAATAATATATAGTAATTAGCATAAGTATTTATATTTCATATTTAAGAAGATAAACGTTTCATAAATATTTTACCTGAACAAATTTAGTTTTAAGTCCATTGGAAGAACCGTGGTAAATATAAACTGCTCCTCTTTCTAATTCGTATGGTGCCCCAACGGCAATATCTGTAAAACTTATTATCATCGATTGTGTCTACTGCAATTTTTGATCATTTTTGTGTTGTATTTTTGTTTTTATTTTTATAAGATAACGGAATAATTTTTTTAAATTTCGTGATTTTATTAAAAGTTAATGCGTGTCGTGTAAAGGCACATATACGAGTCGTGTTAGTTCAAAATAATAGTACTGTAGGGTTTCGATTAATCGAGACTCGATTTACTGAGATAAACTATAGAATAATATTTTGTAACAAAGATAAGAAAAGATACGAAAGTATATTTCATTTCACTAATCTTGATCGAGCGATGGACAATACTCAAAAGGGGATCTAGAATTTTAGTAAGAATTAATTCCAGGGATGATTCATATGTGATATGAAAATTTAAAAAAGACTCAAAAATTTTAATTATAATTATCATAAAATTGATTTTATAATAACATTCTTGTATTTTATTCATCATTCTGTATTACTTTACATCTTCCGAGTTAACCGAGGTTTTAATTTTCCGAGATATTCCCCGTTGGCATTACTTTGGATAACCAGGACTTTATTATTGATATTAAAGTAATCTTTTCTGTTAGAAGTATTAGAAATAATGAAATAACACTCTAAAACTACATTTTTTTCACTTATTCATTCACTCGCCAACATAAAATATTTGAGTAGAAGCACATTTCTTAAAGAAAAGGGAAACATAATCGGAAAAAACAAAAATATTTTACTTGCTACAGGACGTTGAAGTTTTATCTTACTTGTTAGACATTTAAAAACAGTATAAAGTAGCGTCAGAATAATTAATTTTAAGTGCCATTTTCCTATTTTCGAAGTACAATTAATATTAGTACTTCGTTTAATACAAATTTCCGTTTCCTTTTAATACAAATGTTATAAATTACTTATATGCTTTACATTAATTGTGATAAATAGATTTTTGACAATATATTTCTAGCCTATTACATTTTATAAATATGAGTAATGCATTTCTTATATATATATATTATTTATTTATTTATTTACAGAATTAAACGTGAAATATCAAAGTACTAAAGTATCAAAGTATCAAAATTACTGTGGAACTTTTACAATTGAAAAATAATTTAACAGCCTTACCTGAAAATTTATCATGATTAATATCTCCAATATGAGCTAAACTGGTGCCAAATCTGCTTCTTTTAACAGAAGATCCATATAAACTTGATTGGTATTTTAGATACTTAGAAAATTATTGATTAAAAGATTAATCGTAATAATGATCAATATACAAATACAGTATAGTTATCTTAAATTATTCAATTATACATAGAAGAATCATTTATGAGCAATCATAAATGCGATATAAAAATATTTAACTTACTTTACCCCCACTAAGATAAATATAGACCCTTCCTTCGTCCCCACCAGATTCAGTAGAATACAAAGGAGCACCAACAAATAAATCAGTCAAACCGTCGTTATTCACATCCACACTTAAAATGGCTGCCCCATAATACTCCCCTGTCTATACAATCGTCATTAATCAATCATCATTATTTTTGGCAATTATAATAACAATAACAACTTACTTGAGATCCTTCTAATTCCCCACTAATCATATAATTTTCATCAAAAATAATAACCTGAAATTGATTTATATGAATTCCTTTATATTGAAATAAATGCAATAATATAAAATAATATAATTCATTAACTAAACTGAAGAATGAATTATACATTTAAAAAATATAATTGCTTAAATTACGAGTTATATGCTAAACATAAATTTATCGCGTTTTTATCATTTAGTTACATCAATTCTAATAAGTTTTTGTTATTAACTTAAAATCTAAAACTTATATTCTGTTCTTGTATATTTTTAAATATTATTTTACGAAGTTCATCATAATTCATTACTTGTCCTTTATACTGTCTAGCTCTTGGTCCTCCAGTTACATATGCTGTTTTGTTGTTACTATAGAATTTTCCGGACGATACAGAATATCCTAAATATAATTAATTGTTTTTAATATATTAAAAATCTAAAGTTAAAATTATATTTAGTAATTTTACAAATTTAATATTTTCTTCACACAAATACTACTTACCAAAATATTCAAAATCATACTTATAAGTTTTTAATGATAATATATCAATAGAACGAATAACTATATCCCGTCTATATTCATAATAATTTACAAATTTATATTTTAGCCCAGCACCTAAATTAATAAAAAAAAATATATTAAGTCTTAATAAATGATATTCATACGACTATAAATGAAAGTATTACCTGTAAAAATATTATAACCAGGTGATCCAATTAATAACTCATCCTTGTCCTAAGATAGGAGTTCGTAAAATCTGTTAAATCAATTGAGTACAAAGGTTATCTGACATTAAAATATACCTGGATAAAAGAGGCTGACATTCCAATTTCTGCAGTATAAATTTGTTCAGGGAGTCTATTTACTGAAAAATAATGGTTAATTTGAATTTAAAATATCGAAATTCATAACAATGAAATAAATACTGTAAAATATGATCTACCTATAATTTCATATGGATGAATGGTCTTCACCACGTTCATGTCTTGATTTAATATAAAACATACGCCTAATGAAAAATATTCCGTTGAAACATATTTCCATAAATGCCCGCACACCTAATAAATAGATGATAAAATTTATAAGTTGTGATAACATTTTATTGCATTATCACTTATAGGATTTTCTTCTGTTTTTTAGACTTTTTTTCCATACTCATCATAGATTCGGCCAAGTCTATATTGGGGAGGTGGGTGATAAGGTATGGGTCCAATTTATTTACGACAGTGTACTTTTTACTGGATGTATCAAACCAAAAGTTTGAATAAATAAAAGTAAGAAATTGGAATATAAATTATTGCAATTATGTACTGTGAATATCAGAAAAGAAAGAATTTAAGATTTCTCTTATAAAAGAAATACCACTTTTGATTTTTATATTAAATTTGTTTTATTTCATCATATCAACAACAAAATAATAATAATGTTAAGAATGAAAAATTATACTAAATATTTTCTTTCAAAAGATACAGTATCTTCTTTCAAAACATTATGATTTACCGTAGGTCTATATTATTTCTCTTTTCCTGTAAATCATAATGGACGTAAAGAATTTGAATGTTATAAAATACTATATTGAATATGATGTTTAATAGGAACTTTTTAAGAAATTAGAGACAAAAAATGCTCGAAATGCATATCTCTATATGAAAGAGTACCTCTTGTAACTTTCGAAAAAAATACTACACTTTACTAAAATAAGCATTTATATTGTTATCTGTTCCTCAAATTTACAATATATGAAAGGGTAGAGATTTATATAATCTATAATAAAATCTTTACAACGATAAATCAAGGAATGGCAAGGTATGAATGATAATTCTTCAAGTAGAACGTAGAAAATATGCTATAAAACATATATTTATTCTTTTGTGTCTTTATAATAAATTATATTTTATTTCCATAGTTTTTATAAGCGAACTAAGATAAAACTGCTTCGATTGCTTTGAAAATTAGTGCTAAGCAAGGACGAATCTGCACGTAAGCTAAATAAACTAGAGCCTGAGCTTCGCTTTATGAGGCTATCTGTAGCTTAGGACCTCATATTTTTACCTGTATCGTAGATGTAAAGTGTCTGTTAAATGTTAGAATTTAGGACCACAAAAATTTTAAATTCAAGCCATCTTATCGTATTTATTAGACAGAGCACAATGTAAAATACAGTATCCGAAAAATAATTAAATAATTATTAAACAATAATTTAGTAACTGTTATATTGTTTAACTAGCTGTTACCCGCGACTTCGTCCACGGAGGTTTTGCAAGCAAACCCCATTTACATTCAATATTTCAATAACCATAGTAATTGTTAGGTCTATAGGGGAGATCGGGGCAACTTCGGCATGCGGGGCAAGTTTGTCAAGCGCTTTTTTTAAAAAACAAATTAAAAGGAGACTTTGGTTATAGGTTAGGCAGTTGAGTTTTATTGGTGGCTTGTTGAGTGTAGTGTTTTTATTGTTCTCCAACAAGCGTAGTTGAATTATCAAGCAAATTTTCATTTTCGTTCAATTCCATATAATATTTTTTTTCCATTTATATTGAATTGGCAGGTTTTGTTATAATTCCATGATAACGAAAGTTACTTTTCCTGTTAGAAGGATGTAACTTCAACTTATTCACGTGGCCAGATCGTGGCTTGGCATTCTGTTCTCAGGGTTGTACTTAATGTTTCGAAATCATGACTAGCGGGGTAAGATCGGCAACATAAAGCCACATTAGAAGCAAAGGATAAAAATCAAACAGATGATAAATGAAAACATGTTTGCATTTGTTATTCATGTATATATGTCTTTGAACTTGCATTTCGTTGTAATAATATTAAATGGGTGTTGGATTTGTATTTCTTTGTTTTAATAGTGAATTCCAACTTATACATTGTTAATAACATAATTTTATATACGTGCCTATCTTGCCCCATTACTGTTGCCCCTATACCAGGGGCAACTTTAATAAAAATAATTAAAATAATTACAACTTTACAAAAAGAGAGAAGTTGCCGATCTTGCCCCTATATCCGGGGCAACTTCGTCAATTTCTCTCTTCTCTTAAAGTTGTAATTATTTTAATTATTTTTATTTCCAAACTGATTTTAACCAGTTCTATAGTAAGGTAACATTCCAATAAACAACATGCAAAAGGTTTTTTTCAGTTTACACAGTATTTATTACACAAAATTTAAGTAAAGCTTAACATGCCGATCTTGCCCCGATCTCCCCCATAACACCTACAGCTGAAGAGAATTTCCGAGAATCAAACGAACTACTGTATTTTCAATTTGATCAATTTTCTGGAGCGTTTACAATCGTTCTATAATCGAACCAATATGCAATAACAAATTCGAATTTAAAACGGTTCGAACATTTTTAAAATTGAAATAGATAAAAATATTTATAACAATGTCTGAAATGTTATCAATTTAATACACCTAAGTACTCAATGAAGACTAAATGTAGTTGAAAACAAAAGATCGCATCTAAAATAGTACAGTAGAAGCCGTTCTGACGGTTAAGCCTTAATGCTCTCCCTCTCCCCCCGCGGGGAAATTTAGAAAAATCCCTTCTTAGTGTGCATTGCCATGACTTACCCTACTAAAACGCAGATAAAAACAAAAAATTGCATCTAAAATAGTACAGTAGAAGCCGTTCTTCCGGTTAAGATTTAATGCTCTTCCTCTCCCCCATTTGGGAATTTCGAAAAATCCCTTCTTAGTGTGCGTTTTCATGACGAACCCTAACTGTGTACCAAATTTCTGTTCTTTAGGTCCAACGGTTTGCTCTGGGCGATGATGAATCAGTGAGTCAGTCAGTCAGGACAAGCAATTTTATATATATAGATTATATATATATATATATTATATATACATAATCAATAATATTGATTGGACTTTTCATTTTTACAAATTAATGTTAAATTAGAGATAAGCGATCAGAAAGAAATAGATGGAAATCCATCAGGAGTAAGATTCTAGATTCTCGCCTGGAAAGACTTCAAACCATAATTGATTCTTGAAAAGAGAAAAAGGAAACTTCGTTTACGGAGAGAAGCGGCTTTACTTTTGATTAACATCCTTCTGAAATTATCAAGAGATTAGAAGCGATAAAAGAAAAACATCGCACTTATCCTAAACACTGCCCACGATGAGTGGTAACTGAAAATATTTCTAGAAATTTGAGTAGGCCTTCAGATGAATCAAAAGTTAATTCTTAATTGCATAATTAAAACTAGAATCGCTATTAAATGTGTACAATATCTGAATCATACAAATAAACTCGACTTAACTCTCACAACAGCTGAAATTTTAGTTTATTTATCTTCATGTGAGCTACACCATACTAAAGTGGTTATTGAGTCAAGTGCTTTGCCTGCTTTAATACGATGTTTATCTTCTATTTCTTTCTTCTCTAATATGGAGATTCTGGCTGGTCAACTTTTCTCCGATGAACTCTTGTCCGCAATTAGTCAAATCGATGTGTGCGTGCTACGTAACGTTCGAGGGCCTGCACGTGCTGTCTAGGTGAGAGGTCTGTTCTTGCCCAATATATGGGTGTTAAAGTCTGGATGATTGCGAGATCGATCTTCAGAGTACGGCCAAGTTCTTGTCGGGCTTCCGTATATCTTGGACACGTCAGCCAAAAATGTCTGGATGTCTCCTGAGCACCACAATGTGGACAGTCTGGTGAAGCACGTAGGTTTCTAGAACAGAGGAACCTGTTAAGAGGGGCAGTGTCAGTTCTTAGGCGGGCCAAAAGGGTCTCCGCATTCCGAGAAGTAGCATGCCTGTAAGGCCAGGGGGCGAAGGGTCTGAGGTGGTCTCGACCTTTATTACGCAAGTGTTCTGACCATGAATCTGTGATCTCTATTTTTTGTTGTTCTCTATACTCCCGGATTAAGTCACGGGCCATAAGTGACCCACGCCAAGAGCCAGAAGGGGTATCTGTTCTTGCGGCTCTGTCCGCCGCCTCGTTGATATCAATTCCCACGTGGCCAGGGGTCCACCCGATTTCTATGGGTTTGGGATGTTGAGTAATATTTTCCGCGATGTCAATAAGAAGTGCCGGGGACGAGAAGGAGATATTGCCTATCTCCTGTATGGCGGACTTACTGTCAGAGCATATGACTGACGGACCGTCTAGGCTTGAGCTTAGATGTAACGCCCGTTTTATACCCAGGGCTTCTGCCCCGTATACACTGCAATAGTTATGTAACAGCCAGGTCTCCCTGATGTTGTGGTCCGGGAGGACAATCCCTATCGACGTGCGGATCCTTGACTTGGAGGCATCTGCCCCTATGAGGATCCTTCCCTGCCAGATTGACATTTGCATCTCTCGGAATCGTGCGCATGCGATTTCCGGGGGTTCCGAAGGAGATCGAGTAAGCTCTTCTAGGCGTAAGTGAGGATAAACCTGGGCCACGTTTGGCGGGGTATGTTTCTGCCGATATAGGTGGGATATCGGGAGCCCCTCCTGACTTATAAGGGATATCATTCTGTGTATGTACGGTTTCTGATACTGGCGCCAGCGATAGTGATCGAAGCCATGTGCCATTTGGAAAAGCGAGTGCATTGGGCTATGCGAGCCCCTGGAGATGTGGGTGATGGCGCTTGCCAACGCTTTTTGGCGGAGCCTGATATGCAGTGGTATATAAGACGTTTCAGTGTATAGTGAGATGATAGGGGTGGTTTTTGGGACGCCCAATGCAATACGGAGGGCAGTGTGGAGTGGTTTTTCAATACGTTGAATTGTAGTGGGTGGCGCGCCTTCCAGCAGGTTAGCACCGAAGGTCGCCATTGGGCACATCACGGTATACATCATCCGAAGTAGGTTGTCTGTTCTAGCACCATTCCGGCGAGTAGCGAAATACTTAAGGAAATTGCCGGCACGAGTCAGTTTCGTGCGCAAATAAGTTTCGTGAGCTCTCCAAGTGAGAGTCTGAGTGAAAAAGATGCCCAAGATCCGTATTGATGTGTGCTGGGGGATGGGACCAGATCCGAGAATCAAGGATAGCGGGGGGCGGTTCATTTTTGGCGAAAAGTCTATGGCGGCGCTTTTGCTTGCAGTGAAAGATAGGCTCCAAGTCGTCGCCCATTGTTCTATATGGTTCAATGCTGTCTGTGCACGGTGAGTGGCCAGACTTGGCCTGGTACTGCTGGAAACCAGATAGAGGTCATCAGCGTAAAGAATCACCGTTACATTAGTGGGCAGTACCGACCATAGATCGGCCATGTATAGTGTAAAAAGGAACGGAGCCAGCACACTACCCTGCGGAACACCATGTGGGTAGGCCCTGGGGTGGGAGAGCGCCATTCGCCAGCGAACCTGGAAAGTGCGATTACGAAGAAATGAGGTTAGCCACCTGAGTAACCTCCCTCTGAAGCCATAGTGCTCCAGTTTGGCCAAGAGGCCCTCTTGGCAGACGGAGTCGTATGCCCCCGCTAGATCCAAGGCCACCAAGTATACCCAGTGGCGTCTCGCTCTTGCCACTGCTATGTGATGGTGTAAAACTACCAGCGCTTCCTCTACCCCCTTGTAGGGAAGGAACCCAAAATGATGCCTGTGGAAAATGTCATTCCGGACAGCCATGTTCTGAATTCTGTCTAGAAGCATCCTTTCAAACACTTTAGCTATGTGTGATGTGAGTGAGATAGGGCGATAAGCTGAACATTCTGTCGCCTCTCGGCCTGGTTTAAGGATCGGGATTATCGTGGCGGTTGTCCACTCTGGAGGGCAAGACCCCCTGGACCAGATATCGTTCAGTTTATCCAGAAGTACATTTCTTCCCCCCGGGGAGAGAGATCTTAACGCTTGCGCACACACCCCGTCAGGGCCTGGGGTCTTACGTCGGGTCCGATGAAGGGCCCTTTGTAGTTCTACTATGTGAAATGGGCTGTCGTCTTGGAGAAGAGGACCCTGTCGGGGAGGGCCGAGAGGGGCGAAGGTGCCTGTCTGACGAGCCCTACCGAAGTGATTAGCGAAGGCGTTGGCCTGAAGTGTGGGGGTGAGTAAGGTGTCTGCTGTCTGAATGATGTTGATGGTAGTCGAGGTCTGTGGGGGATTCCGTAATTGACGAAAAATTTGATAAAGTGTTGCCTGGGAGGGTGGGTTGGCACACATGCGCCCCCACCACTCCCGTCTAGATTGGCGAGTCTTTTGGCGAAGCATGGCCCCGTAACACTTATATTGGTTCCACCAGCCAATAGAGGCCAGTTTACGGCCAACCGAAAGGCTCGGCGTTTCCTAGCCCTTAGCCAGCTACATTCTGGGGTCCACCATGGAGGTTGTCCCGACTGAGTGTAGGACCTGGCAATGGTATTCGATTTCACTGCTTTCCGGAGGTCAACAATGAGAGCCTCATAATTATTTGGTTGTGCACCTTCCGTTAACCAGCGGTGGTCTAGATCACCTGAATATTGGTTCCAGTTTGTAAAATGTCTCAGGCGCCCCGATGCTCCCCCCCTCTGAGCTCCCGTCTGTGTGAGTGTAACAGCAATAGGGGCATGGTCACTTGTGAGTGTATCAGAAAGAGGATGCCAATGAACTGATCCCAGCAGGTCTGGGGTCCCAAATGTTAAATCAATAGCCGACTCACCTGTAGACCAAAAATGTGTTGGCTGTCCCGTGTTCCAGCAACATATGTTTTCAGAAGAGGCCCAATCGAAAAGTATTCTTCCCGCAGCGTCTGGGTGGACACAATTTTCGTCCCAATGCGGATGATGGGCATTCCAGTCCCCACTGAGGCAAAGGCGGCGATCGACCGGTAGTAAGTCACTAAGCCTGGCTTCCTGACTGATACCGTGGGGGGCATATACATTCACAAAGGTGAAAGGGAGGTCTGTAAAGTACGCCTGGGTCACTTGGACTTCCAGGTCGGAGACATTCGTGTGGCCTTGTATGTGGTGTGCTGGCCACCTTTGGGCTATAGCCGTCAAGAGTCCCCCTCCCTGACCGGAAGGGCGGTCATCGCGGAACAGGGAGAAACCAGGTAGGGTAAATGTTGTGCCCGGGGTCAGCCACGTCTCCTGGATGAGGAGAACATCTATCTCCCGGAACCAGGGCATGGTTATGAGTATGTCCCGTTTGGAACGAAGACCTCTCGCGTTCCATTGAATAATTCGAATGGTTGTCTGACTACTGGTAGCATTAGACATGGGGAAGGTGATTTTTCTGCTGACGGTTACGAATTTTTTCTTGTTCGGCCAGAGTTGTAAGATTTAGGTCTTCTAGAGGAATCGCCCTGGATGTGTTTGTGGTTTGGGACATATCTGTGTCGGATGGTGGGCCCTCAGTGTCAGATATGTCCAGAGCGGCTGCGTGTCTGAGTTTTGTGGCTTTTTTCTTTTTGGCTTGTTGTTCCGCGGCTGTTGATTCCGCGTGGTTAGATGCCCGCTTACTGGGTGTGGACATTGTTGGCGTGATGTCCATATTCTGCTCGCATTCTAGGGTTTGGGTTACCTGTTCTGGGACTGTCTGGCGGGACTGTAGTTTTTTGTTGAGATTGCGGATCTCCACCCGTAACGCCTCTACTGTAGATTCTAAAAGAGCGATTCTGCTTGTCAATGACGGGACGTCGTTTGTCGAGTCTGGGGGACCCCGGACAGGCTTCTCCCCTCCCCGATTTGGCCGTCGGGAGGCTTCTTCGGGTTTCGTCGGCTTATGTGTAGCTGTCACTGTGGCATAGGTCACTTTCTGACATTCGGGCAATCTCTTTGCTTCTTGGTATGAACACCTGCGTGTTACGCAAAGTTTGAGTACGCGAGCCTCGCGCTGGTATGCTTCGCATTGGGGGGAATTCGCCTTGTGTGCTCCTCCGCAGCGGACACAGTCCTTCCGCTCAGCATTGCATTCATTGGGTTCATGATCCGCTCCGCATCTGATGCATCTACGTCGGCCTCTGCACGAGGCGGCTGAGTGGCCGAAAGAAAGGCACCGTTCACAGAGACGTGGGCGAGGAATGTACCTTTCACATCTGTAGCGCTGATAGTATAAAGTAATTGTCTCCATTTTTGTAGCACTTGCCACTGACAAGTAAACTGTGGGGCTTGGAACTACTGAGTCCCCCTCTCTCCGCGTGAAGCGGCGTATTTCTATGACTGGAATGTTTTTGTCCGAAAGTATGTCGTATATCTCTGTTACAGCTATTGACGTATCGACACCTCGCACGAGATACGCAGTAAGCGCACAGTCTGGTGCTAATCGGCCCCTAACTTGTGTTCCAGCCAAGTCTGCGATGTGTAGGGCCTCCTCCGCTGTTTGGGGGTCGCAAGATTTAAGTATAAGAGCGCCTGCCCGCGAATACCTTACGTCTTGTAAGTTTTCCGGGTGTGTGAAGTGTTGTTTAAGTGTTGCATGAAGTTCCGCCGGACGAAGCCGGTGAAGGGGACTCTGACCCTCCAGAAATACCGTGTAAACTTGCTCCGGGGGAAGCGACCGGCTTATGGAGTTTAATTTCTCCACTTCCGTTAAAGGGGCGAAAAAGCGAAGTTCAGTAAGATCACCGCGAACCGCCGAGTCTGGCGGCCGTGGCTGAGGGCATCCTCGCCGGGGAGAAGCCCGTCCTTCACTCGGAAAAACCTCCACGACGGAGTACTAAAACGCTCCTACCTGAAAAAACCCCAAGGGTCCAGGGGATCTTCCCCAACAGGTTCCTCTAGTATCAGAAAGAACTGTAGCGAAAAACCTCGTCCTTCTCGTGAAGGGAAAACCCTTTGAGCACTATCTATTGATGATTAAAGATCGACAGTGAAAAATGGCGTCCACCGATCGTTTATCTTCTATTTCGGATAATAAACATGGATCACGTTTTACGGCATTAGAAAATATTGAATTACTATTATCTAATTTTGCAAACTTAGTAATTCATAACGGAATTTTTCAACCATTTTTCGAATTAAATTCATACAAATGTTCAACGCAGATACCAGTTTTGAAACTATTCTATAGGTCCTCTCTTGTATCGTATGCAAAGATGAACCCACTCTTGTTCTTGTTTCAGAAAAGAAACAATTCTTTTTTCCGAGTTCTTTGTCAGTACCTGTTGACAAGACTATGTCTTGTTTATAAAATCGTACTGCCTGCTGTGTTAACAGCTTAGAGGTATAAAGGAGTACATGTCAGGAGTTGCAATTTGGCACAGAGTATTAAGAGCCCAAATAATGCGCGCATAAAAAACCCAGACTTGTAGGTACTCGGAAGACTGATAAGCCAATCAAAATAAAATACAAAATGGCGACACTCTCTACAAACAGGCAATAATGCGAGATTTGCGCATGCGTTGCCTGCTGAAAAGTTGGAAATGCGAACGTTGCAAATCGAATTTTGACAAACGAATCTTTGAAAAAAAAAAAACCATTTACCTGTCCCGTGTTATTCGGACATATCTCTGGTCGCCACGTGCTGACATTGACCGGTTGACCCGAGATATCACCTTTCTTCATCGGAACGTTTTTGAAAGTAGTCGTTATAATTTTATATTAAAACTAACTTTCAAAACATAATTTGTTTTCTTTTCTTTTCACATTTATTAATATATATATATATTGTTTGTGCAAAATAAAAAAAATAATTTCGGACGATACGATAGCCACAATTATTTTTTCAAAAACGGGAAATTTTCGTTAGGCATCGACACGCAACGGAGAGAAATTAGATTGGATAGGTTAATTTCACCTAAAATGCATCTTGGACGACCTCGTAGTCGTTGTCGTGGCCGGCGAAATTTGGACGATCGCACCCAAAACCAGCGATACCAACGAAAGAAGATTGAAGAATGAGAACGAGACCCACCTTGAGCGTCGAAGTGATCCCGCTTATTAGTGAGTCTCCGAGACACAGTCTTGTCCCAAATACGGCCTTGAAGTTTTACTTGTTTAATGATAAACTAGTCGTCGACAGCCAATCCACTTGGGCGCTTTCTCGCTACTTGATAAAATCAGAATCGGATTTTATACAGAAAATATTTAATTCCAATATCATCTTGCGCCTCAAACAACTTCTAAATTATCAAAGAGATAATATAATATTGTCAAGTTTACGAATGATTGGCAATGTGGCTGCGAATGGCGATATTGCAACACAATTCATTCTCAACAACGATATTCTTCCTTGCTTCTAACATCATTTGAAACGTAGAAACCTTAAAATTCAGAAAAAAAGCGGCTTGGATCTTGTCAAATATTACAGCAGGAACCATCAGGATCAGATCCAATATGTTCTGAATACCTGATTAATGGCACCCGTCTCACAAATCTTAATCATCGGAAATTACAAATAGCTAATTTAGTACTGTATATAATAAATGCGAGATAAAATCAAGGTTCTGATTAAAACAGGTGTTACAGCCCCCTTATATCATATGCTGTATGCATCCGATACAGAAATTATCTCGATAATTCTGTACATTTTGAAAATTGTAGTGAAGGTTGCAAATGTGGTTTAAATGGAAGAAAAGATTCGCATGATGATAGAGGAATGTGGCGACTCAGCAATTATAGAAAAGCTGCATTCATAAAAAATTTAACTACGATAGATGATAATTACAATTTCATTTTCCCTGTTGATTCTCGAATTTGATTATTTATTAATGTCTAATATACAGACTTGAATAATTAATAAAACTACAGATTTAATTAAGCCTATAAAGTAAAAATTCTAATAGTAATAACTTACTACAATATATCCATTATTTTTATTTTGAACGTCCAAACTAACACCGAGCCACATATTTTTATTTTCTTCATTAACAAAGCCGTAGGGATATGCTATAAAATGGACAAAATTTTACACTAAAATAATTNGCTTTTTCCGTTCATTAGACATTAAGGGTTTTCGTGACTCTCATCATGAGTTCAGACTTCAAGATAACAGTGAGAGAGGCCGCATTGTGGATGGGGTCCGCTTATCCGAAACAAATCCATCCCTTAAAAAATTATTGATGTTCTGAACTAGATTCAAACTTGGTTCCCCAATACGGCAGACTGACGCCTTTGCCACCTCTGCCATCGGCCGTCTTCAAGGTGTAGCTGAAAGCAATGAGGACAGTAAAATTCGCACATTTCCTATTATTTATGTCACATTTATACAAAGCGCCCGTTGATTTGGCTTTCGTTGCGGTGACTAAAGGACTGAATCATTAAAAATAATGTTAAAATACAAAATAAAAATTTAAAACAATTTTAAAGTAATTTTACTTACAAAATTCCTTGATTGTTTTTGTATATGGCCACGGAAAATCCGAAATAAGAACCAGGGTAACCTTTAAATATAACTGCAGTCTTTGTTTCGAAATTCCAAGACATTACATTTGTACAAAATAAAATAAAAAGTAATCTTTCCATTGAGAATAAATAAAAGTTTGAACTAGGAATGAAATGAATAAACTTTGTAAAAGGAATAAAATGAATAAGGTTTGTAAAAAGAATAAGTAACAATGATTTGGTAAAAAAAAAAATAACAACAGTTCCGCTTTTATGACTAATTAAAAAATGTGATTATTCATTTATACTTAAAAAGTATAAAGTTTAGTATATTAATTAAAAGTAAACCGATTTCTTAATTAAATACATAACTATTTTTGCAATAGTTTCTCCATTTTTCATGAAATATCCGTGTCTAAATCTAGATATAAATTAATTAAAAGAATTTTACAATTTTTCTTAGAATTTCCACCACTTAAAATTTCCAATAACAAAATTATTTTACTTATAAAAATATAAATAAAATAATTTTGAAGTATTATTTAACTTGCTTGTATTTAAAAAAAAAAAAATCAGTTTCCTTCTGGGATCACAAAATTTTAATATCTTCAACTTTTCTAATTAATAGGGAAATAAGGTTATTGTGACAGATTAGCAGTTCCAATCAATAAATAAATTCGTTCGTTTTTATTTAAATATTTCGTATAATCTGTTCCACACATTTCTTCGTTCTTTATTCGAATTTTTTTACATTCTAAACTTGAGCAGCTTACAATTTTACAGAGTAAATGATAGTTTTTCAGATTTTTGTTTTTATTTTTCTTCTAAATAGTGTTATAGAAATTGTTTTTATAATACTTTTTAGACTTTGAAGAAATTAAGTTAATTGACGAAAAAAGTAAGTGTTTTAAAAAATTTTTAAATACATCAGAAAATTTCTTTATATTTTAATTAATTCTTTATATTTAAATAATAATTAGGAAAAAAATGCCAAATCCAGAAAAGAAAAAAGTTTATAAGAAAAAAAAATCAAAGGTCAAAGAACAGAATAAAAAGCCAAACGAGAAAAAAAAGCTAATTAAAAGATTTTTCAAAATAAAAAATAAAAAATTGCCGATAAATTTTAAAAATGAAGGTAAAAGATTTAATATGTAAAACGTTATTATTTGTTTTTAAATTACTTTAATTTTTTCTTTTTTTAAGATACAAGTCAAGAACTGAAGGTAATTGAAGATTTCGAACATTTAGATGATGAATTCCATAACGAGGAAACATTAGCAGAATTCTTCAACAAGGAAGATTTTACAGAAGAAGATGTAAAACCAATAGATTCTTCTATTGTTCTTTCAAAATTTAATGCTCGCATGGTAGAAAGCATCAAGGAAATGCTAGAAGGAAAAGAATCGCAAATCGAAGAACTTTTAATGCGTTTCAGATATTCTCAGTTTTGCACGGAAAATCCAATAAAAGATGTTTTCACGATAAAAGGTTTACGTTTCATAAATATTCAATGCTATAAATGCTGTCGAATATTTTGTAGAGCTGATGATTTGGCAGCTGATAAAATTAAATTTGAGGTTTACGTTGATGAATGTCAGAAAGAAAAATATCGTTACGTTTGTTCATATTGCAATAAAAGTTATCGATACAGAGTTCAAACTCAGCAACATCTTTTACAACATATCATCTGTAAACAGATATTATGTAAAAAATGTCTTCAAGAAAATGTCGATTCGAATTCCGTTTCCTTAATGCCGTTAGAAGAATGTTTTGAAAATGCATTATGTTTATATAAATATAAACCAACAATCGTGCAAAATTCAAATATGGCGGCATCTGCTCTTGTATCTGTTAATTGTGGAAGATGCCAAAAATTATTTCTTCGAGGTGATGAATTCGTAGAAATTTATCTAGATGAAATGTATCGAAACATCAATCCGGAAAATATTCTAAAATTAGCAAAATATTGGAAATGTCTTCTTTGTAATACTATTATGGATATGAAAGAAGAAAATACTCAATTAACGCTACATGAACACTTGTGGATGCATATGATATCTGATGAAATATTTTGTGATAATTGCCAACAAGAAAAACCATAATTTACATATAGAAGCTATATTTTCTTCCATAATTTGTAAAAAACTAAGTTTTTTATTTCCTGTTTAATACAAATAATTATAAAATGTTATATAAGTGTTTCTTAATAATTATAGTAACAATAATAATTAAATAAATATTGAACAAAATTAAATTCATTGTAGCATAGAATTTTTTATTTTTGATGCCAATAAACATGAGTTTTTGCTATTTCATTTTATATTTGTCAGTTTTCAAACTCCTCAATCCATTTGTTTAATCTTCTATCGATGATCAGCAATTTATGTTTAAAATTGCTTTGTTAAATACTCATTAACAAATTCTAGTATTTATAAATAAAACTCTGCTTTTACTTCTAACATCTGAATTTCGTTGCAGTTTGTTTCAAATTTGAAATGAGGCTTTACTTAATGTTTTTTGCTTTTTCCGTTCATTAGACATTAAGGGTTTTCGTGACTCTCATCATGAGTTCAGACTTCAAGATAACAGTGAGAGAGGCCGCATTGTGGATGGGGTCCGCTTATCCGAAACAAATCCATCCCTTAAAAAATTATTGATGTTCTGAACTAGATTCAAACTTGGTTCCCCAATACGGCAGACTGACGCCTTTGCCACCTCTGCCATCGGCCGTCTTCAAGGTGTAGCTGAAAGCAATGAGGACAGTCAAATTCACAACAAGACGAGACGTTGTTGAATTTCCACAAAAACATTTATATTACAAGTAAAACGTATGTACAGTTACAAAAGTTCACAAACAACAATTACAAAACGTCAGGTGTAACAAAGTTCAAATACTTTTAATCCACGACAACAGGTCCGTCGAAAAGGACACCTTGCGACGAACTCCTTCTTGCGTTAGTTACCGCACAGCGAGACGAAACAATCTTCTGGGCAAGCTTAGGCCAAGCTAGACGAACATGAGTTCCCTTGATGTGTCTAAACTCACCATCTTTTTCTTGCAGGTGTTAATATGGAGATTATAGCTCAAATAGGCTCTTTCTCCGATAGACTTGTGTATGATCGCTATGCGACCGATGAGCCAGCCGTACCTGAACGGCCTAATCGCGCGCGCGGGAAATGCCTTCCGGGAGGACTTTTATGGGGAACTGGCCTCCTATTCAGTCGTTATTGGCAAGGAGAAAACCCGGAAAACTCCAAGCAGCCAGCCTGTCCGACCGTGGCGCGAACCCACGACGAACCTCCCAGTCTTTAGGGTCTGGTCACCACTACGATGAGCGGCAACGGAGACCACTCGCCCATGTGTCTAAACTCGCCTAAACTCAATCCTTTTATACTGATTGAGGCAAATGGAATTCGACCAATCAGCGGACGTCCGATAGCGCTTAGTAGCGCTATCGGACGTCCGCTGGTCGTACGATGTCTTCCAGCCAATCCGCTTTCGAGTTTCCAAAGACACCTGATCGGCGTTCCCATGCTGACAACCGTCGTTCGTTTGAAAATACGGAAAAGCGCGGGAAGTATGTCGGACGATTTTATCCCGACAAGGGCTTTCAAAACTACTCCGATTTATACGAAATTATTACGAATTATGCTTTTTTCAGATTCCAACTGCGTACACTATGAAGACACCAATGAAAAAATAGATTTTGTTTCAATCTTTCTCTCTACAAAAACTTAAGAGTGAATTATTAACAATTGAAACGGACCCAACAGTAGCCAAGCGGTTCTAGTTATCTGAACACTGGGAATTCGGTTGGGGGTTCGTGCCTTGCCCGGACGAGCTAACCACGTGGAGTCTTCCGACTTTTCGCAACGTCTGTAAAGCTTAGTTCACACTGAGCGCGATTCGCTAGCGAAAGCGAAAAACCGGTCAAACATGATTTGTTTGACGGGTTATTCGCTCTGTTTTTCGCTTTCGCTAGCGAATCGCGCTCAGTGTGAATTAAGCTTAATGCCTGAATACGGATCAGTTACCCTTAAAAACCTCCAAGAAGGAGTTATTCCCCGCGTACAACCATCATAAAACGCATACAACTACTATTATATGACAATTACGTCACATTTTACCACGGGGAGATATAGCCTAAAAACTCATGCCCAACTAGCTGATACAAGACAAACATTCGAAATTTTCTAGTGCAGATTATAGTGAATGACTACGACTTTCAGAGGTCAAAACTACTCGTGATTGTATTTTCAAGAAAATTACAGGTGTTTTTACATTTTTAACAAGCTATTTTATCGGCGATCGACGAAAAATGACATCTTGCACGATCGGTTCGATGGCAATCGACTTGTTAGTCTGCTTTTCTAGTAGATTCAATTTTGAGAAACATTATTATTATTTTCTCACTTAATACATTGCGGTATTTGTTTATAATAATTTATTGGTGTATTTTTAATGGAGTATATACGTTTTTTAAATTTTAAACACGATGTTCTTATATGTTACTTGAGCAGCAATTTTGAAACGAGAGGCACTTCTGCAAAAAGTATTCGACTTCTCCAACCGTTAGCAACATTCTTCTATCTGCGAAAAGGGAACGGACAAGCGAACAAAACTTTTTACAATATATAAGAAAAGACAAAATTGGAAATCTAACAGTCCTAGACGATTATAGAATTACAATTAAAGAAGTTAAATTTAGATTTATTGAAATCACAAGCCGATTGTCTTAATGACAATGACATTATGCAATTCAAAAGTCTATTGTAAAAGTTTATTTAATAAATATATTATTTTTGAATATACTATTTAATATAATAATAATAATATATGAATTTAAGTTGTGGTAATATTTTCAACTTTTGTGAGAATAAAAATTAAATATATTTAATTTCTGTAATATATTAGTTTCGAAATGTCTGGCAACACTAGTTTACACATAACACGTGGTTTTATTTATCAAAATGTCAGCTATAAGGGATATCAGGTATGGGTTTTAGATTTTTTAATCATTTTCTTTTGAAAATGTAATTTCAACTGTTCGTAATAATGGATAATTTGCTTCTAGAAGTAGAATTAACAAACTGGATGAATGGATATTCATTAAAAATTTGCAAAATATTTGTATTCTTTTAGTAAACCTAAAACCCGACGTGGGAAGAAATTTTTAGAAAATAAATCACCAAAAGTGATTGAAAATGTTAAAACAACTCTTTTCATACGTGGATCGACGGCAAATAATACAGTTCTTACAGCCATGAAGAATTTGGTATGTTGCAATGCCAATTTATAAAATGTTCTTATTTTTAACAAATTTGTATTCTATATAATGTTAAAAAGTTAAATTTTAGATACGTATACCGTCATGGCAGCACTTCCTGTTGTTGCGACTGGTAGCGTTGCTCCCGACACCTTGGCTGTTTGGAGCCGAGTGTCGTCACGTGACAACGCACGCGCATGCAAACGAAAGCCTAGCACTCTTCTTTTCACCGTTGCGACTCTCTCTTCCTCCCTTTTTTGTATTTACGCTTGCT
This sequence comes from Centruroides sculpturatus, assembly GCF_000671375.1. Lineage (NCBI taxonomy): Eukaryota > Metazoa > Arthropoda > Arachnida > Scorpiones > Buthidae > Centruroides > Centruroides sculpturatus. Next base: position 683,843 of record NW_019384431.1, on the reverse strand, counting down.
TGCGACCGTCTCGTCTATTTCCGCAGTCTTTTCCGCGGAAATAGACAAGACGGTCGGGAGAATATATTTCCAATTATTTTCTGTCACAACACTATGATAAATACATTACAATCAATTTCGATTGTAATGTATTTATCAATCAAAATTGATTGTAATGTATCATAGTGTTGTGACAGAAAATAATTGGAAATACTGTATATTGTAAAATTGTTTACTGCAGCATTATATTATAGAACATACACATTCTTTAAAAGTTGTACTTATGTAAGATTTTATGAGTAAATGTTAAAAGTTTTCCATATTAATGTTGGAAAATGTATTTGTGGTGTTTTTAATGGCTGTATTTTAAAATCTTTCCAATGTTACCCATTATACATCGTGGTTTTAGAAGACAGAACCATAGTATTGCACTGAAGAGACTTTTTTATATAAGTCTGAAATGCATATGTGAAAACAATAAAAGAAGTGTTTAACCTGAAAGCTGTAATGATAGTCTACCGAACTTAATGTCGGATTAAAGAGACATACATACATACACTATCAGGCCAAAAGTATCCGGACACCCAGTAGTACAGACTCAGAGAGTCCTGGGCATATATTAATCGATGTTGGTCTTCCTTTTGCATCGATGACAGCCTGTACACGTCTGGGGAGACTTTCCACTAGTTTTTGATGGGTGGCCATTGGAATTGACTTCCAGGCGTTCATCACGGCTGAAGTGAGTGCTGGCAGTGAGGATGGTCTATGTGGCTGATTATGTAATTTGCATCCTAATTTGCCCCAAAGGTGTTCTATGGGATTTAGATCGGGACTCTGAGAAGGCCAGTCCAGTTTTTGAACACCCATTTCATCAAACCATGCCTGTGCGAGTCTCGATGTGTGAATGGAGCAGTTATCCTGCTGGAAGAGAAATGGGCCTTCCCCGAAATATTTCCATAGAGTTGGGAGAGCAGCATTGTCCAGAATGTCCACATACATCTTAGAGTTCATGTTTCCAACCACAGGAACTAAGGGACCCAGGTCAAACCATGAAAAGCACCCCCACACCATAATGCTGCCACCACCAAACTTTACAGTCGGCACAATATAGTCACGTAAAAAGCACTCGCCGGGCATCCGCCAAACCCAGACACGTCCATCAGACTGCCAGATTGTAAAGCGAGATTCATCACTCCAAAGAACACTTCTCCACATGTCCACAGTCCAATGACGGTGAGCTTTGCACCATTGCAATCAACGCTTCGCATTCTGGGGAGTAATGTTCGGCTTGTGAGCGCCTGCACAATCATGGAATCCCAGGTTTTTTAACTCTCAACGAACAGTCCTGGTGCTAATTCTAATGCCTGATGACCTTTGGAACTCCTGAGTGATTTCAACCAACGAGGACGTGCGACTTTGAACCTTTTCAGGGTTCTAAGGCTGCATTCACTCATTTTCTTCAGCCTGCCACATCGTTTTTTTTCCACTTTCACTGCCTTGACGTTTCCACTTCACAATTACATCACTCACAGTGGATTTTGGCTTCTGTACAATGTCTGAAGTTTCACGAACTGATTTCCCACAAAGGTGGCATCCCACTATAATGCCACGATCAAACTCACTAAGCTCTTTTGACTTACTCATTGTCTCACAAATGCATAAATATGACCTGACAAAACACTACCAGCACTTTCATATGTTTCAGTTACGCGTCAACGACCATCACCTGCCAGATCCACTTCTTTAGGGGTGTCTGGATACTTTTGGCCAGATGGTGTAGAACATAATAACAGCTACCAAAAGTGATATTTAGAACCATTTATATTTGTGATTGACCGGGTCTCAAAGATTTTGTTGCAATAATTTTCCAAATAATAATTTACTTTTGTATTCAATATTTTGTTTTAAATATACTTAGTCAGTATAAAATTTACCAGACATAGGCACTTCATGATACTTTATTAGGTCTTACAGTACATCATGGACTTGAGATACTTATGGGAATTTTTATCCCATCTTCACCCACCATACATACTATCCCTGTATCAAATTACTAATTTCCATTTAAATACCAATAAATTTGCAGTTTCTCCTGACAGTTTAGCTAAGTAACAATGAACAATTAATCATGATTGCATAATTATGTAATTGTATAATTAAACATTAACTAAGTATTGTAAAGTATAAATATTTTAAATATAAATATAAAAATGTTTAAGTATAAAATTTCAATTTTTTTTTTATTTTAGTTTTTTGCAGTCTTTTAGATTTAAGTTTATAATAATAACTACCAATTACAAATATAAATATGTATTTTATTATTTATATACAGTTTAAGGTTGTATGAAAATGTAGAAAAATAAATTACATAAATTGTCCTTGATCAAGTTGAGTTACTAATATAAATTTTAGTAGTCAGAGATTTGATTCGTATACAAAGGAGAAAAAAGCTTTGTTTTGTTTTTTTCTTTGTCACCATTGTAAAATAGAGCATCATGTGTAATTCAGTATCATATCATTATCACAGTTGTTTAATAAGTTTGTAATGCTCCTTGGGCTAATAAATTACACATCACAGTCCCTATTGGTTTATTCAATATACTAGTAGGTGCATAGCATGATTACACTACCGTAATAAAAAGATAAATTAGTATGGTTTTATATTCATATAATAAAGGAAATCAGATTATCTCCATTACTTAGCATCCTGTCCACATTGCATTGTAGTGAGCCTGTTTACTTTATTGCAAGCTGCTAAGAACTGCATGGCTGTGTAATTGGCTTAAATTTAATGCAATTGGCACATAAACAACAAGTTCATTGGCTAAACTGTATTCTTAAATTAAAAATGCTTAGGCACTATGCATGTTCACTTCTTCTGCTTCTTTAATGTCTCATGCAGGTTGCCTCCTATTCTTGGGTGATCAATATAACTGTCAAACCTATCTATAATAGCTAGAGTTACCAACTGTCTAGTTTTGAACAGAACTGTCTAATTCTGTGCATCTTACGAAGCCAGTTGAGAGGTAACCAAACAGTGGACAATTTAATCTAAATAATGTACCATGCTAATTTTCTAATAACTTATTATAATCAAAATTATCTCAGTAAACTATAGTGAAACCTGTGTAAACTGGACTTGTACAGTACCAAATATTTTTTTTCTAGTTTGGCAGGTTCCATTTTGAACAGGCTTTTTCCCAAAAAATTACTGCATTCTTAAGAATTTTTCCCATTTAGGCAAGTTTCTGTTTTATTAAGATTATATTTTGGACAGGTTTTATTTCTATATGTTTCTTGACATTGATTCAAGATAATTTTTTACTATCGTTTTTTGCATTTGTTTATCTTTTTTTAATATAAAACATGAATTGGCAATTTTATACTGATGCCATTCTGAGCAAATAGATGATTTTAATATTTTTGGTGGTCATGTTTTTCCATTAGTACCATAATTGATAAATTAATTTACTTATGTCACAAATACGCTACACATCAGACATTTGTTCAAGTACAATGTAAATAGTTTAAAAAATAATATGAAGTAATGGCAATTTAATAACATTCTACTTGTTTAAAAATGAAAAATTTCTTGTGGTATTGTCTAGTAGATATTTACATTTAAACATGTCAGATAATCAAAATAATGATTTTCAACAAATCTACATTAAAATATCCAATAAACATTTTTTGTAAAGAATTAATTCTGCTTTATTTATTTATTAGAAAAGTCACTGTGGCCATTTGGGCTTTTTTCAAGTGTCTACAAACAACCAAAAAAACACAAATATACATTTAAACCATAAGTTAGCAACAAGAACTATAACATGAACAGATTTTTTACATTATTTTTGTAAATTCTATAACTTGACACTTCTCTTAGATCGTTGCTTAACTTTGTTCCAATGTAATATCATTTGGAAAATTGGTGATGATTTTCCTACCGTGAGTCTGACAGCTGGAAGCATATAACAATAAATCCTTCGAGTATTCCAAGTTGAGCCTTTACAATATTCTGTTATTTTATTTCCAAGACTACTTTTATCTTTATTTCTCTTTATGAATTTGTAGCTCTCCATCAAAACTTGTTTTGTATATATAATGTGTATTTTATCAATTCTGTAATACTCTGACACTGAATCTCTGAAGTGTAAATTATGAATGGATTGAATAAAATGATTTTGTACTACTTGAAGTTTATTAATTGCATTAAAGGATGTGGTTCCCAAACAGATATTCCATATCTTATTTTAGCTTCCATACATGTGTAATATAATTTCTTCAATTGTTAGATACTTAAAAAATCTTGAATTTTTTTATTTATTCCCAATATACTTGGCTAAAGATAGAGCAATATCATCAATATGCCAGTTCCAATGAAGATTATCATCTATTCTTATTCCTAAGTACTTTATAATGTTTAATCTACCAATTTTTCTTCATTTCTTTTAACAACATTTTTATTTCTATTTGCAAAGCAGAGAAATTTTGTATTGTTACTGTTGATTTGTAGCTTATTCATTTTTATATAAATATGTAATTTTCTTAGGATGTTATTTAGGTTATCTCGAAGAATTTGAGTTTCTGTATGAGAATAAGTTATTACCATATTATCTGCGTACTGTACTGTATATGATAATGTTATCTTCTGGTATATATATATATATATAAATGATTTATTTGTATAAAATTATACAGAATAGTTGATAAACATTTTTAATTATATATATATATATATGATTAAAAATGTTTATCAACTATTTTGTATAATTTTATATTATACTAGCTGTTACCCACGACTCCCCCGCAAGGATTTTGCAAGTAAACCCTATTTATATTCAGTATTTCAACAACCATACTAATTGTTAAATAACAACTACCACTGAGAATGATGAGAATTGCTGAGAATCAAATGAACTATTTTTAATTTGATCAATTTTTTGGAACATTTACAATCGTTCTATAATTGAACCAATATGCAATAACAAATTCGAATTTAAAATGGTTCGAACGTTTGGTTAAAAAATCAAAATATATAAACATATTCATAACAATGTCTGAAATGTTATCAATTTAATACACCTAAGTATTCAATGAAGAATAAATGTAGTTGAAAACAAAAAATCACATCTAAAATAGTGCAGTAGAAGCCATTCTTCCAGTTAATCCTTAATCCTCTCCCTCTCCCTTGCAGGGGAATTTCAAAAAATCCCTTCTTAGTGTGAGTTTTCATGACGTACACTAACTGTGTAGACTGCATCTAAATTAGTACAGTAGAAGCCATTCCTCCGGTTAATCCTTAATCCTCTCCCTCTCCTCCCACAGGAGAATTTCGAAAAATCCCTTCTTAGTGTGCATTCCCATGGTATACCCTACTAAAACGCAGATAAAAACAAAATATTGCATCTAAAATAGTACAGTAGAAGCTGTTCTTCTGGTTAAGCCTTAATCCTCTCCTTCTCCCCCGGGGAGAATTTCGAAAAATCCCTTCTTAGTGTACATTCTCATGACGTATCCTAACTGTGTACCAAATTTCACCTCTTTAGGTTCAGCGGTTTGCTCTGGGCAATGATGAATCAATTATTCAGTCAGTCAGTCAGGACAAGTAATTTTATATATTTAGATAACCACAATGGCTAAACTGTGGCTCATGAGTGACATGCAGGTCTTGTAGTCCCTTACTGTGGATCCATTATACTCATACAATTTTTTTTGTAAGCTTGGTACATGCTACTTTCACATATTTGTATAAGTTTGCTCTTGCATGACGGAAAATATATGGCTCTTAACATGACAAGGTTTGGCCATCCTTATTATGTAGAAAAACCATTACAAACATTTAAAACATCGTGAACATATAAAACATCATTATAATAATATTTTAAAATTGGAAGAAAAAATATTTTAAATAATTTATAAATTTTTTATATAAATTTATAATTAATTTCAGTAAGAGCAAATATTTGAACTCTCACTTTACATTCTTTTCCCTGTGGATTATTTAAATGAAGTTAATTTTTATTTATGCAAACNAAAATAGTACAGTAGAAGCTGTTCTTCTGGTTAAGCCTTAATCCTCTCCTTCTCCCCCGGGGAGAATTTCGAAAAATCCCTTCTTAGTGTACATTCTCATGACGTATCCTAACTGTGTACCAAATTTCACCTCTTTAGGTTCAGCGGTTTGCTCTGGGCAATGATGAATCAATTATTCAGTCAGTCAGTCAGGACAAGTAATTTTATATATTTAGATAACCACAATGGCTAAACTGTGGCTCATGAGTGACATGCAGGTCTTGTAGTCCCTTACTGTGGATCCATTATACTCATACAATTTTTTTTGTAAGCTTGGTACATGCTACTTTCACATATTTGTATAAGTTTGCTCTTGCATGACGGAAAATATATGGCTCTTAACATGACAAGGTTTGGCCATCCTTATTATGTAGAAAAACCATTACAAACATTTAAAACATCGTGAACATATAAAACATCATTATAATAATATTTTAAAATTGGAAGAAAAAATATTTTAAATAATTTATAAATTTTTTATATAAATTTATAATTAATTTCAGTAAGAGCAAATATTTGAACTCTCACTTTACATTCTTTTCCCTGTGGATTATTTAAATGAAGTTAATTTTTATTTATGCAAACATTATTTAATTGAAGTAAATTTCCTTCTGATTTTAAAAAAATTTACAAATAAATATTTGTTATATTTAAATGATCATTCAATTTATTTCCAGAATTCATTAAAGAAGCCTCATGGTGTTTTTTTCAACAGGTAAAAATATTTAAAACCTATTAAATATAATAATAATTACACATGTTAAAATAATTACTTATAAATTTATATTTTAATAGATTAACTTAAGTGACAAATTTATTTATATCTATATATATATTATATTTGAATGTTTTGTTTATTATAATTAGAAAGAATGAAATGAGACCATTTGAAGATATTATACCAATAGTAAGTAAAGAACTATGTTATCTTTATCTTTATCTTTAAGTTGCAAAATTCTTGACACTGTATTGTAAAAATAGAAACTCTTACTGTTTTTCATACAGTTAAATGTTTTATTAATTTAAAAATGTTTTTGGCCTTTTAGGCCAGCTTCAGTTACAGAAATTCTTATAATGGAACATTGAATGTTATAGGATTGAACAACAGTTTAAATTCAAATTAATATATAAATATAAATGAGATATACAGTACTGTATAACCACAAAACTGAATTAATGGATAAAAAGGGGGTAAAATTGAAGATTAGTTTCAAAATTTGCCATATTCACAATCCTTATGTTCCAGACTCAAAAAAAGTAGAGTTGGCCATTTTTGAAACTATATGTCTCAAATATTAAACATACTGTTTAAAATTAATCTAAATAGAATTTAACTACAAAACAAAGGTTTAAAACTAATCAAAAGTAATGAAAATTAACATTGTACATCTGATATTTTAAGCAAGACAACTGCATTATATTCTTATATCCTTTTATTCCATAATTGTCATCAAAATGTGAAAAATGATTACCTTAATAGGATGAGCATGTATGCATTGGGCTGAACTGAAAGTTCATTTGGGTATTTACATAATTGCTCGTCCATGTTGCCTCTGTCGTGTTTGTCAAGTTTTAACTTGTTTAGGTAAACATTACGAATATTTGCATATTTAATACATAAGTTTAGTTACAGCTGTTTTTTAAATTCTGTTATCTTTTAAGGAAAAAAACATTAAAATGGAAGATAAGAAGGTGCATTTTCAACATCTTGTGTTCTTTTTTTTTTTTTTTGATGATATGAAACCGTGCTTTACAATTTGTTTATGCTTCTAACACAATAGAGTGCTATAAATTAAGACACTTGGCGGGTTTTCTCATCTTTATTTAGTTGATACGTGTGAACATTTTACACGTTTCGGGCTCTTAAGCCCCTCTTCAGCCAACTAAAACATTAAAAAAGAATATAACATACATATAAAAAACACAAGTTTTGTAGAATTCATAAAAATCTAAAACATACCATGTATATAAGTCTTATAGACTGGAGTAACAGCTTACTTCCGTTTCAGTAACAGTTACTCTCGATATTTTCCAGTAACATCAGCTTATTCATAACCAACTATAATATTAGGGTATATGACACATATATACAAAAGTATACATAAGAATCTATAAAACTATCTTCAATTAAGGCATACCTTGAGTACGGTTGTTATTAAAGCTGTATACAATTGATTATACCTTTCACTTATAAACAGTTCTACAAAATCCTTGATCTTAAACATACTTTGGATTATGCCTTACACTCATAATCTGTTTTACGAAATCCTTATTTCCTTTGATACGCATTTACAATATAATACGAATTTACA